>NW_027461661.1:187500-433782 GCF_050947455.1 Rhinoderma darwinii
TCTTATTGTAGATGTATTAGAACAATAAAATATTGGTTGATAAAGTATACATACCCCGAAGTGCATCAAAACTCGCTGCAATTGTACCCTCTTCTTAGGCTGGGTTCACATTGTATCGACGTTGCTTTTTAACCTGCTTTTTTTTTTCTGTTTTGGTAGATAAACTGCAATTTCTCTCAATGGGAGTTCATAAACCCCCCCCCCCCCCCCCAAAAAAAAGGCATGTTAAAAATGCAAAGTGTGAACCCAGCCTGATAAAAACACGTGGCCGACTTCCATTGCTTAAATTAAACGTAAAATTCTGAGGCATTTTAGTGCAAGGTTTTAATATTTCCACCCTTATTATAACCCTCAGGGCTGCAGGGACTTGGGTGCTGCTGTAAAGAGCAAAGAAACAAAACTGATGAAAATCCGAAGAAAAAAATCATAATTAGTGAGAGATTAGTGACTGCACCAGGTAATAATCAAGATACCAAAAAGATAAGTAGCAAGTGCCATGCAACGAGCTGAAATATTGGAAATGTCGAGACTTCGATCAGCTCTGCGGAGGCCACAATGCGCCCCCCACCCACCTGCACTGATGCTGAGAGTAGTGTGCGGGCTGATGATGAGAGTCGTGTGCAGGCTGATGATGAGAGTCGTGTGCAGGCTGATGAGAGTCGTGTGCGGGCTGATGAGAGTCGTGTGCGGGCTGATGAGAGTCGTGTGCGGGCTGATGATGAGAGTCGTGTGCGGGCTGATGATGAGTCGTGTGCGGGCTGATGATGAGAGTCGTGTGCAGGCTGATGATGAGAGTCGTGTGCAGGCTGATGATGAGAGTCGTGTGCAGGCTGATGATGAGAGTCGTGTGCAGGCTGATGAGAGTCGTGTGCGGGCTGATGAGAGTCGTGTGCGGGCTGATGAGAGTCGTGTGCGGGCTGATGATGAGAGTCGTGTGCGGGCTGATGATGAGTCGTGTGCGGGCTGATGATGAGTCGTGTGCGGGCTGATGATGAGAGTCGTGTGCGGGCTGATGATGGGTCGTGTGCGGGCTGATGATGAGAGTCGTGTGCGGGCTGATGATGAGAGTTGTGTGCAGGCTGATGAGAGTTGTGTGCGGTCACCTGGTATCTGAGGATGATTAATGCCCAGAACATTTCCGGGACTGCTGCTCCCCGTCTCACTGATGCATTACCAGTTTGCGGAGCTCGTCTTCCTGCCGGACGGTCTCTGAATGTAGAAATCAGCTCAGGGAATTAATAGAAGTTTGTAAATGGCATCTAAATTATAACTTACTAAAAAAGCCGTGTGCACTGCGGCCAACGCCAGAAAAACCTTCATCTGGGTGACAGCGACAGCGAAGACGCTCGTATCTCCGTGACCTTGGATGGGATTTTCTGCATCTTCTCAAATATGAACTCCCAGTCACAGAAGATGAAGAGGATTTATAGCTGAGCAGCAGCAACGTCCTTATTATTAACCCCTCCATAATAATAATAAAATGTTATACAAAGTACGAGTGTGTGATCATCCTGTACCCCAAGTGTCATTATCCGGTACCCCAAGTGTCAGTGTCATTATCCTGTACCCCAAGTTTCAGTGTGTCATTATCCTGTACCCCAAGTGTCAGTGTATCATTATCCTGTACACCAAGTGTCAGTGTCATTATCCTGTACCCCAAGTGTCAGTGTATTATTATCCTGTACCCCAAGTGTCAGTGTGTCATTATCCTGTACCCCAAGTGTCAGTGTGTCATTCTCCTGTACCCCAAGTGTCAGTGTGTCATTATCCTGTATCCCAAGTGTCAGATTGTCATTATCCTGCACCCAAAGTGTCAGTGTATCACTATCCTGTACCCCAAGTGTCAATCATTATCCTGTACGCCAAGTGTCAGTGTATCATTATCCTGTACCCCAAGTGTCAGTGTGTCATTATCCTGTACCCCAAGTGTCAGATTGTCATTATCCTGCACCCCAAGTGTCAGTGTGTAATTATCCTGTACCCCAAGTGTCAGTGTGTCATTATCCTGTACCCCAAGTGTCAGTGTATCATTATCCTGTACCCCAAGTGTCAGATTGTCATTATCCTGCACCCAAAGTGTCAGTGTATCACCATCCTGTACCCCAAGTGTCAGTGTGTCATTATCCTGTACCCCAAGTGTCAGATTGTCATTATCCTGCACCCCAAGTGTCAGTGTGTAATTATCCTGTACCCCAAGTGTCAGTGTGTCATTATCCTGTACCCCAAGTGTCAGTGTGTCATTATCCTGTACCCCAAGTGTCAGATTGTCATTATCCTGCACCCAAAGTGTCAGTGTATCACCATCCTGTACCCCAAGTGTCAATCATTGTCCTGTACGCTAAGTGTCAATGTATCATTATCCTGTACCCCCAGTGTCAGTGTCATTACATTATCCTGTACCCCAAGTGTCAGTGTCATTGCATTATCCTGTACCCCAAGTGTCCGTGTCATTCTTGATTCAACGCAATTGTCATACAGGAACACACAGTGATCTCTGGGAATTTTCTGCCTTTATTTCAGCTCCCGAGACCCCTATGAGCAGTAGAATAATAATCTCGTTCGCAGGGGGTGCAACCGCAAATGAGCTCAGAGGGGGAAGGTGCCTGCCCCAGATCCCCACAGGCTGCCACTTCAGACCCCGGCACACAAGGTCCAGATGCCGGGCAGCGTCAGAACTTTATATGCGACACATCACACAACTGTCGCCATAAGCGTTGAGAAAATGGCTTATTTTTTTTTCATTTCTGATCTGGGGTCTGATTTGGAGGTCTGGGGATTTATCTGGAGGGTCCATTTAAAAAATGTGGCATGGGGCCAAGCGCCATCTAGTTACACTCCTGAGCATGTTATGGGGGAATAAACATTATTTATGATCATTTTCTGTATAATAATTTGTACATCAGACAAATAACACGAATACCGGAGAGATAAAGGTGAACTCCGGAGGGAACTGCAAACATCAAAGAAATGTCAGAGATTCGCTGCCAGTAAATGTTTCTACTGACGGTCCGGTTACGTTCTTGGCACCGGAGCTTCATCCTCTAAAGATTTGTTTCTTCCTATTGGTTTAATATTTAAAGGAGATGAATATGAACTCAACATATGTTCACTAGGATCAGAGTGCCCCCTATGCCGAGTGGGTGTGTCTTCCTGGTGTGATGTCACAGCTGTGCTCTGCTCTAACCCAATCAGATGTCTCCCACTCACTGCTCTCGTCCTTCCCCTCCCTCTGCTTCACAGAAACATTGAGAAGCTGCAGCTGCATCCCCCTCCTCCCCCTCTTTCCTGTTTTCCATTCACTATACTACTGTAGACTGAATTTTTGGGAGTTTTTGAACATTTATAAGCAGGAAAAAGTACCTATGACACTGTCCCCTAATACTAATGATTTATTTTAAAAACGATAAAAAATAAGTGTTACACTGGGATGTAGGTTTTCATTAAATATAATTTTGGCAAAATCCTGTCTCCATCTATACAGGGCTGTGATTGAATTTGTATAAATATGAGACGTTCCATACAATCACCACGTCCTCCTACTTCTCTCTAGACGACACTTCTCCCATTATTTAATCCCGTATGTGAAGCCTTCACAAATACAACGAAATCCAAGCTTTTATAACCCCCCCCCCCCCCCGTGCCGCCCTCCCTTGGCTCAGTGGATATCACCTTAACACCCCCCCCCTCATACACTTATAGTGTAAGTCATAGTCGTGAAACCATTAACCATTCAAATATCAGTCAATGACTAAATACCAGATACACTGGGACTCTTCCCGCATTCAACATCTCCATCATCCCGACTCTTTATAGGAGTCGATTATAATTCACAAGTCATAACAGCAGCAGAAAAATATTACCATAACTTTACTAATGAATATAGCTCAAGGGTAATGGCGGAGTCTGGTATAAAGGAGAATGCAATGAGCTGCCGCATCGCCCCTAGCGAGGGAAACTGAGCCCTGGACAGACGCAAATGAGAATATTCCGGGGAAAAAAATATAATAAATAAATAAAATAAAAAAAATTGGACTTAAACTTTTATCCTTTCCGTCTTCTCATCAGCCTCACTGTAGCCCCTCTGTATGTTATAGGGGTTGTCTTATGTCTTATATTATTAGGAATCCAAACATCCTAGATGGGGGTCCTTCACTCAGGACCCCCCCCCCTTTAACTCTAGCTTATTCACGTATTACATGGTTGCCATTCATATGTACGGCTGCCATGTAATACTACAATTTACCTGCAGAGGGCGCCTGATCGCCCGAGCCAGACCAATGGTGATCAGCTGATCGCTGGCTTAGTTTCTATTTATTGGTTGTCTTCATAAGGGAACCCCTTTATAGGACCAGTCCAGTCTTAGGCAAATAATGGTTAATGACTAATGAAAAAAAATCTGTAACTTCTAATATATTTTGTTTTTAAATGTGGCACTATTTTATTAAATCTCTGCTTGCTGTCAGTGAAAGGAAACATTCTTGTTTACATCCAGAAGCTGAAAACGCACGCTTAGTCCTGCTTATACAGCTGAGAGTTTGTTACAATGTATCAGAACCATCAGACTTGAGTTAAAGGGTAACTAAACTTTCAGAAAACTTCTGACATGTCATAGTGACATGTCATAAGTTTTGATTGGTGGGGCTGAGACGCTGGGTTTCTGATCGGCTTTTCTCGAAAAGAAAGTCTATGAGCTCGTACACAAATGACTCAGCTTTCCGAGAAAAGCCGATCAGAAATTTAGGAACATTTAGAAATATGACTGTAGGATCAGACTACACAGGGTTTGTTTGTAGTCTGTCACCGTGGAGACACATAGTTCTGCATAGGAGCTTTATGCACAAACCGGTAGAAGATTATTAATTAATACGATTTATAAAATTTGCTTCTTTTTTTATTACTGGATCAATAAAAACTAAATTTCTTGCCGAGGACATAGAATTTATAGCCTTCCCCACCTAACAAAGAAAAGCCGGGTTTAAATCCTGCCACGCTTACTTTCCCATTCTTTGCCCTCAATTCAGTGGTAATTCTCACTTGACCTAAGTAATCTGAGACAGACTGGTTGCTAGGGACAGGCTGCCTGACAACCACATTGAAAAGACTGCAGTTGTTAGGCAGTGTATCCCTAGCAACAAGACTGTCAGACAGGAAAGGTACGGCAGCGCGCTGCCAGCAGAAAAATACGTTTTCTAGGAAATAAAAATACATGTAGGTGAAGCGTTCCTTTAAGAAGGGCGCGGACTAAGAGGATTACACAACGATGATTACATTAAACCCATGCGGGGGGCTATAATAGGCTTATTACATCTTTTCTATACAAAAATAAAACTAAAAAAAGAATAAAGACGTCAAATAAAAACAACAACATTACAACGGAAAAGAGAGCGCCGTTCAACCGCCAACGCCTCAAATACCCATTAACAGGAAAACCGGCTTCACGGCGATCGTGGAAAACTCGCAGCCCTTTGATTTTATAATTTATATGTCAAATTAAATCTCCATATTATTGCGGCTCAATTACGGCAGGTTGCGGGTAAGTAATCCTTACATTATTACGTGCGGATTTATGAGGAACCCGTGTGACATTTAGTAGGGAATGGACTTCGGATAACAGATAGGATTATAGTCTCCAGGAGCCGCAATCCCAACAGTCCGATGCATTAAATGTATAAATGAACCTATAAAAGCAAAAGGGGCTCAGATTTAAAGGAGACCTTACCGCTAATTAAGAAGTTAACCCCTTATTCATCTCCCTAGAGCGAAGCCGTACGACGTCCGGTGAGGAGAATCAGCACCAAACTGCTCCGCCACCGAGATTCTCAAATCCCCACTGGTTTAATGGCTGTATTGGAGACAGGTACGCCCTCCCGATTCCTCCAGGATGTGGTAGATGGTTACACGGGAGAAGGAGGGATGTGGCAGGTTGCGATGCTCCTCCTACGATAATCATTTTACAGTTTATGTATATAGGATGTTGAATAATTATGAAATACTTTACTTGTACTGATCTTTATTTAGATCATGTCCCTTTCTCTAGTCACTTCCAAAGCTGCATTCAAAATTTTGCTAGCTGTTGTAATGCAGCTCTTGATGTGACCGGAGAATAAATTATGATAAAACGCAAATTGAGATATTGTCATAAGAAACCATCCAGAGGGGTAACAACCCTATTTCAGATCCTCCTGTCAGGAATATAGTTATAGGGGGTGCAGAGGTAGCAGTCGTACGGGGCCCTGGTAAATGAGGGGTCTCATAGGCCACATAAGAAGACACAAATATTATAAATGAAGATTGGGACCGTTACAGATTTTTAAATTGGGGCTCAGAAGGTTTGGGTTACACCTCTGCCCCAAATACAAAGCCGGCTCAAAAGTTGTGTATCAGGACTCCCCAATTATAGTACTGCTCCCCCCTGATGTGGCACTTGGGTCTGCTCAGACACCGGGGCGTGGGTAAGACTGCAACCTGTGCTCCTCCTAGAGTTACGCCCCTGCTTAGTGCTCTTCTTTTGATTGGCTACTCTAAGCTCCTTCATGTAAACTTTAGGGCCCCCCTTATCATTAGTTTGCCCTTGGTGCCCATTTTTTTTTTTTTTTTACCACTTCATTTCCCACCCTTTATAGACGAGACCTGACAATGCCTGTAAAATCGGCCTGTGGGCATCATCTGAGCTCGGCTGCTGGAAATACAGAACTAGTGGCATTTGCATTCCGACTGAATCCTTCAGAAACCAGACTCGTCCTCCAAACCGGTGACCACCGAGCATCATGAATATTGGGCGGTCGCCAAATAACCAGCAATCAGAAAAACGCTTCTGCTTAAGTTGCCTTTCATTGATGGGGGCTCCGAGCCTGAACGTGGCTCCATAAACAGCATTCCCCCAGGAAGATTTGTAATCGGAGCGAACATAATTAAAAGAAGAAATTCTGTCTCGGCGTTGCTCCACTAATCACAGTATCAGCGCCGGCATTTGGCATCCGCAGCACCAGCCCTAGAAGGAAACAGAAGGCGTGGGGGTCCCGGCGGACCGTACCCTGTCTGAAGCGGCATACGGGGAGAGACGTAGCGAGCAGAGGGGGACGTTTCAGTAAGAGTAAGCAGCTCTCGGCTGGAGTGCGGGCATTGTGCATTGCTGGCTGTTCATGAAGTGGATACGTAAAATTCTTCAGACGGCGGCAGCGCGGTAAACATAAAGTGACAGACAAGACAATGTGATAGGAAGAGTCTCCAATAGCCCAAATCCAGTCTGAGGGCGGAGGGGTCGCTTAAAGATCATGGGTCGCTTAAAGATCATGGGTCCCAGTCTGTACCGGGGCCGCAACCCCCTAACACGGACTTCTAAGACTATTATATATATTAGTGGTCTCTGCTATTGAGAAGCTACGGGCTGTCAGGGCATGCTGGGAGTTGTTGTTTTCCAACAAGCTCACAGGGCATGCTGGGAATTGTAGTTTCGCAAAAACTGGAGTGCCACAGGTTGGAGACCACCAATATATATTATAAAGTGGGAACATTCTTAGTATTGCCGAGGGCATTAATAAGTCCCCCCCACCGATGCCCTTACCCTATCATCAATTAATTCTCATTCGGTTTTAAAGGGTTAAAACAAAAAAGTCTTCGATATTCTTTTTGGATTTCCCTGGAGGTGTCTATTTTATCTCCCCCTCCTGAGCTCGGACTATGAGGACAGGTTTAAAGAATGGGGTGGGGCTTAGAAGCCCCTCCTACTACTCTGGTGTAAACGGCGATCAAGCAAAAAGACCACACCCCTTTATTCTAAGCCACACCCCTATTAATACATCAGATGAAAAAGTGTGACGTCGGAGCATTTGGATCCACTCAAGTACCAGAAACCAAGTGCAATTGTCACCAGGACGGACCGATAAGACTCCCCATTAGAGGTGGGATTTAATATATGGTTATTGGGTGGTCTCGGAAGGGGGTCTAAAATGTATTTACATGTTATTCATAGCCTCACGCTCCATCCAAAAACCATTTAGTAGGGGAAATCTGCATCTCTTCTCACTTAGACTTTGCAGAAAGACAAAAACGTCATGAGGGTTCAAGTGATACCCCCCAGACCCGCATAACGAGTCTGAGCTGAACATTTAAAATTGACGCAGACGGCCCAGGGGTAGATGACGCCAGTTCTATACCTGCTAGATTTACCCCCTTAGAGCTCTATCAAAGCGTCCCCCTAATTTAAAGAGACATGCCCTAGTGACAGAAATCCTTAATATCCCATAGTCATAACTTCCCAAAAACATCACAGGGGCAGTAACACCATCACAATACCGTATAATGGCCCGAAAGGGGTGAAAACCAGAGAAGAGGGTAAAATGACCCGATGGGCGCACCACCCCTCTTACCTACGAGATAAAGGAAACGTAAGACGAGGGGGAAAGGGCTGAATGACCATTGGACCCGCCTGTTACGGGATAAGGAAGGAATTTTATATTGGGTCCAACTTTTTGCTTCTTCTCTGAACACATTATATGACCCTCTTGGTCTTCATTTGCCCTCATACCCTATATCACCCATCCCGGGAGAATAAAGCCATAGGGTAACCTCGTGAGAACATGACTATTATCAGATGTATACAATGTATGACGGCCCCGGCGCTGCTCTTACCGGTGCAGGAAAAATCATCAACGCGGGTGTAGCCGGGCAGGCAGTCACATCGGTACGACCCCGGTAAATTAACGCACACCGTGTTGGCTTGGCAATAATGCATTTTAGCAGCACATTCATCAATATCTGAAAAACAGAATAAAACAACAAAAACATCAGACGACCAGAATTATCGTGACCCAAGTCGGCACAGTATTGTAACGGTTAGAGCAGCAGTTTGTGCTCCAGAGCTGCTCTTCCTTTTGCAATAGGAAGTTATAACCATAGTCAGCCATTTTGGAGGCTAAGGAGAACTTTCTAGGGTCACACAGCAACCTACAAGTATACCAAGACTCTTTCCTTCTCTCTCTTCCACACACAAGGAAGGCGCTATGGTTAGAAAGTCCGCATAACAGCCCACATGCATGCTGGGAACTAGTAATGCAATCTCCTCTTCTAAGTTTCCATTCCTTTCATGCATTTGCTATGGTAGTCTGATAATCTGGAATATCTGATAGTCCGGTACCTGTCCAGTCCCATTGAAACCGAATTAAAGGAATTTCACCGTTGCGCTGTTCTATAAATTGCTCCATTACGAGCGGAGCCGCGCGGCAGCTGTTCCTGTGTACATTTTACGCAGCATATTTGGTCACTCAGGACATTAAACTGAAGGATCTTTCGAGCTGTTTTTCCTCTAAAGGGATGAAGTGTCAACTTCCATTGATTTACACGTCCTCTATTCTTGCTGCGTTACCCAGTATTTCAGGCAGCCGGCGGATACTGGGAGTGTGAGAAGGAAGGAGATCTCCCCCCGGGCCGAATTTTCCCTATTCTCGTGGTCACACTTTATAAGCATCACATTCACAAAGTCAAAGCTGAACAACTTGCTTAAGTTTTTTTTCCCTACATTTTTTTAAATTCTTCCTTAAAGGCTACATGCACACGTTGCGTAATTTGGCGCAGAAAATGCGCATAAAAAATTAGGTTTTTTTTATGCTGCAGATTTTGGTGCATTTTTTTTTAAAAACTTGACACTTAATTCGCGGTAGTGGATGACATTACTTGAAATGGCATTTACTTTGCTGGTACAGTGTAACGCTGCGGATGTGTCACAAGCAAAGCAGCACGTCATACGCATCATGTGCATTTGGCCTACAGGGATAGGGTTAGTGTCAGAGTGTAAACGTTAGTCCTCCCGCTACTTTGTAGTTAATTTTAGTCTCATTAATTAGATTTCAGTTTGCAGAAAATAAATAATATATTGCTGCTATTGTTGTCGTTTTTTATTTCAGATTTTGTTATTGAAGCCTCACACCTCCTTCCTGTATGGTCTTTATAGACAGTGCAGCAGTGTGTGTTTGCTTTATGGCAGCTCTAATTAATAGGATGAAATACTCAGAAATATCTAAATAGACTATTACGATTTCCAGAAAGAGATTGAGTACAGCCCCTCCCCCAGAGGCCCGGGAGTGACCGGGGAGCTGCATACGTCGACTTATCTGTGTTTAGTGTTACTATCCTGCTGTCATCTGTCATAAAACATCCACCCTCTAGTGATAGTGAGATGACTCTATCGTCTAATGATAGTGAGATGACTATGCTGACCCCACGTTCTAATCATAAGAGAACTCTACTTACCCCACCCTCTAATGATTTTAATGATTTGACTCTGTTGACTCTATTCCCTAATGATAATGAGACGACTCTGCTGACCCCACCTTCTAATGATAGTGAGATGACTATGCTGACCCCACCTTCTAATCATAAGATAACTCTGCTTATCCCACCTTCTAATGATAAAGATTTGACTCTGTTGACTCCATTTCCTAATGATAATGAGACGACTCTGCTGACCCCACCTTCTAATGATAGTGAGATGACTATGCTGACCCCACCTTCTAATCATAAGATAACTCTGCTTATCCCACCTTCTAATGATAAAGATTTGACTCTGTTGACTCCATTCTCTAATTGATAATGAGACGACTCTGCTGACCCCACCTTCTAATGATAGTGAGACGACTATGCTGACCCCACCTTCTAATCATAAGATAACTCTGCTTTATCCCACCTTCTAATGATAAAGATTTGACACTGTTGACTCCATTCTCTAATTGATAGAGACGACTCTGCTGACCCCACCTTCTAATGATAGTGAGACGACTATGCTGACCCCACCTTCTAATGATAATGACTCTGTTGACTCCATCCTCTAATAATAATAAGACAACACTGCAGACCTCCACCCTCTAATGATGAGATGACTCTGCTGACCCTTTCCCAGTCTACACAGCAAAGTTAAAAAGTGAGCAGAAAAAAGAAATGTGCAGCTTATAGTGTTTGCTGTAGTCGTTAATGTGAAAAGGGAAATATTTCACAATTGTTGTTAAATAGATATTCACATTTAAAAAAAAGAATAATAATTTGAATTATGCCGATTCTTTCCTTTTAAGATTGATTGGCCAAGTAATTTCCACCAGGGTGACAGAGTATGAAGACATTTACGGAGAAAGAAAAAGTTTTAATGAGAAACCTAAACAAACAAAGTGGAAAGCTGCCGCACACCAACAGCGGCGCCTCGTCAGTATTCCAGGCCTGCGCTCCACCACTTTGTATTTCATTAACATGGGAGGGAGGCCGTCTGCTTTTAATGGGATAACGTAGCGAGGAACTTTAAATCCCTGCAGTGTATGTAATTGTGCTGTCACAGTTTTCACCTGCAGATCCCATTCTTAACCCTCGTGTTTTCAAAGCAGCCGCCAAGAATAATGAACGCAAATATTCCCGCTCCCTGATCTCCCCGGGGAGGAGAAGGCCTCAAACAGCTTCTATGATGGGACATTTAGTCTAGACCTGCGCAGTGCTGGATTCAGGAACAGGGGTGGATTGGTCGGGAACATGAGGTCTGACTAGCGGCTCCAGATGCCGCTGCACAACATCAAACATTTCAAGATCTCGGGTTAAAATTGATCTCCAATTACCAAAAATGATTGAGATTTAAAGTCACTAGTCCTGATTTTTAAAAAAAATCTTTTATAAAGAAAAGGGAGACTGCCGCGTACCACAAAGACTTATTTCTGTGATTAACGGCTGGAAAAAATATTATCTACTTAAAGGGCAACTAAACTTTTAAAAAACTTTTGACATGTGATAGAGACATGTCAGAAGTTTTGATTGGTGGGGTCCGAGCACTGAGACCCCCACCAATCGCTAAAACTAAGCTGTAGAAGCGCCCGGGCGAACGTTGTGCCGATTCTTTTCTGATCACCTTTCTCTGAGCAGTGTCATCCGAGCGCTTCTGCCTCTTCATTTTAGTGATCGGTTGGGGTCTCAATGCTTGGGCTGCCACCGATCCAAACTTCTGACGTCAAAAGTTTTTAAAAGTTTAATTTTAATGGTCTGCACAGCAACACAAGTCATACACACGTCATACACATCCTACACACGTCACACACATCCTACACACGTCATACACATCCTACACACGTCATACACGTCCTACACACTTCATACACATCCTACGCACGTCATACACATCCTACACACGTCACACACATCCTACACACGTCATACACATCCAACACACGTCATACACATGTCACACACATCCTACACACGTCATACACACGTCACACACATCCTACACACGTCATACACACGTCACACACATCCTACACACGTCATACACATCCTACACCTGTCACACACATCCTACACACGTCATACACACGTCACACACATCCTACACACATCCTACACACGTCATACACACGTCATACACACGTCATACACGTCCTACACACGTCATACACATCCTACACACGTCATACACACGTCCTACACACGTCATACACGTCCTACACATCCTACACACGTCATACCCACCCTACACACGTCATACACATCCTACGCACGTCATACACATCCTACACACGTCATACACGTCCTACACACGTCATACACACGTCATACACACGTCATACACACGTCATACACATCCTACACACGTCATACACGTCCTACACACGTCATACACACGTCATACACATCCTACGCACGTCATACACACGTCATACACATCCTACGCACGTCATACACACGTCATATACATTGTTTTTCCTATTTCTTATCTTGCTGTGCAGATTAGTGTAATCTGTAGGGTTTGGTTCTTCATGTTCCTTTAAAACCCTCCTAACTTTACTGCATCTAGTTACATGATCACAGGAGGTTTTATCTGCCGTACAATACACTGCTTCTCCAACCTGCATAGGCTTGTTTTAGGTCCCTATAGTGTCAGTGTCATTGTCCTGTTATCCCAAGTGTCACATTATCCTAGTCCTGTACCCCAAGTGTCAGTGTATCATTATCCTGTACCCCAAGTGTCAGTGTGTAATTATCCTGTTCCCCCAAGTGTCAGTGTATCATTATCCTGTCCTCCAAGTGTCAGTGTATCATTATCCTGTACCCCAAGTGTCAGTGTATCATTATCCTGTACCCCAAGCATCAGTGTGACATTATCCTGTACCCCAAGTGTCAGTGTATCATTATCCTGTCCTCCAAGTGTCAGTGTATCATTATCCTGTACCCCAAGTGTCAGTGTATCATTATCCTGTACCCCAAGCATCAGTGTGACATTATCCTGTACCCCAAGTGTCATTGTATTATTATCCTGTACTCCAAGCTTCAGTGTGACATTATCCTGTACCCCAAGTGTCTACATCAGCTCATCGTGGCTCCCCACAATGACATATCCCCAGTATGGCTCCTCAATCACCTCATTTTCTTGCCTCGTTTGCAGTGAGTAAAGAGTTAACAGAAGGAATAAACGAGGTGTCAAAAAACAAGTTTCATTGTTAAACAGTGATAATGACAGATGTGCGGATGAGATTTGTGCTGGGATAAATGGGAGGATCTGGAGACACGGAGGGAGGATATTTCGGTTACAATGACGTGTCTGAAGTTAGTGAAACACGACATGATTATCTTCTGTGTCACTTAAAGGGTTAAGCATGAACAGCGCAGGTTGCCCGCAGCAATAGTAATACAGGCATCAAGTAGATTGTGATAGGTAAAGACCCTGCTCCAGCAGCAAGAACCGAATCAGAAAATCCATCCCAGCAGCAAAGATGACAGAAATGTCAAACATGACAGCAGCCGCCTCCATAGAAATCTACCCGCCTGCGCTATATTATCCACTGGCCCTTTAAATGTCAGCGTGTTCTCTGTTGTGATAGTTACATTGTAGTGTGATACTCAGAAGTGATAGTGGATACATTGTATCACCGTATATTGTATCTATCTATCTATCTATCTATCTATCTCATATCTCTCTATCTATCTATCTATCCCATATATCTATCTATCTAATATCTATCTATCTCTCTATCTATCTACCTATCTATCTCTCTCATATCTATCTATCTATCTATCTATCTATCTATCTATCTATCTATCTATCTATCTATCTATCTATCTATCTATCATCTATCATCTATCTATCTCATATCTATCCATCTATCTATCTAATATCTATCTCATATCTATCTATCTATCTATCTCATATCTATCTATCTAATATCTATCTATCTCATATCTATCTATCTATCTCATATCTATCTATCTCATATCTATCCATCTATCTATCTATCTCATATCTATCTATCTCATATCTCTCTCTCTCTCATATCTATCTATCTCATATCTATCTATCTCATATCTATCTATCTATCTATCTATCTATCTATCTATCTATCTATCTATCTATCTCTCATATCTATCTATCTCATATCTATCTATCTATCTATCTATCTATCTATCTATCTATCTATCTATCTATCTATCTATCTATCTATCTATCTATCTATCTCTCATATCTATCTATCTCATATCTATCTCATATCTATCTATCTCATATCTATCTATCTCATATCTATCTATCTCATATCTATCTATCTATCTATCTCATATCTATCCATCTCATATCTATCCATCTATCTATCTATCTATCTCATATCTATCTATCTCATATCTATCTATCTATCTATCTCATATCTATCTATCTCATATCTATCCATCTATCTATCTATCTCATATCTCTCTCTCTCTCATATCTATCTATCTATCTATCTATCTATCTATCTATCTATCTATCTATCTATCTATCTCTCTCTCATATCTATCTATCTCATATCTATCTATCTATCTATCTATCTATCTATCTATCTATCTCTCATATCTATCTATCTATCTATCTCATATCTATCTATCTATCTATCTATCTATCTATCTATCTATCTATCTATCTATCTATCTATCTATCTCATATCTATCTCTCTCTCTCATATCTATCTATCTATCTATCTATCTATCTATCTATCTATCTCATATCTATCTCATATCTATCTATCTATCTATCTATCTATCTATCTATCTATCTATCTATCTATCTATCTATCTATCTCATATCTATCTCATATCTATCTATCTCATATCTATCTATCTCATATCTCATATCTATTCATCTATCTATCTATCTATCTCATATCTATCTCATATCTATCTATCTATCTATCTATCTATCTATCTATCTATCTATCTATCTATCTATCTATCTATCTATCTATCTATCTATCTATCTATCTCACTCCTGCTGCCTACGGGATGAAAGGGGCTTGGGTAAGTATTTAAATGAGGAAAATATAGAACAATCCTCGCCCAGTCCTGTTACTCGTGTTTCCATCTCTCATTATAGAACTTTCTCTTCAAAACTGTAAGTCAGGGGTCAGGGGTAATAATGGAACGTTTCCGCTCGGCGATCAGGGCCCGTCCATAGAAGTTCATTATCTAATGTCAGATTCATGGAGATTTCCTATATACAAGTTACAGAATTATTTCCAGCGGTTTGTTTCTGGGAAAGCTGGGTGACAACCAATACGATCGCCATGACAGCTGCCGCCGCGGTTATCACTCAGCTTTCCTAACATACGACGACAACTCAATTGCATTTTTGGGGGATGTTCTCTCTAAATAGGTCAGTAAATTTGGATTTCTTTTTTTAAGACATTGACAATTTGATTATAATATGGCGCCAGCGTTAACATCCGCTTTTGGGCCCTGCGGCTTTTGTCGCACTCCTCGTCTTTATCTTGGCTCGGCGTCCTGTAATATTGACTCGCCGACTCTTCCACATCCGCACAGATGCTATCAGCGCATGATAAATTGGAGCGAGCTACTTATATAATTGATCTGGAGTCCCGGTGCCCTCGGCAACCTTTCTCGCTGCCATTTTGAAGGACTATCTCTCTCTAAAAAAAAAAAAACGTAAAATGCAGATGAAAGTAGCGAGATTCGAGCTCCGATCGGCCGGGGAATCAGCTCCATCAATCCTAGAAATGTTTCCAATTTGTAACCAAGTAACTAATAAATAGCAGTGATGACGAGTGGATTTTTCCGGCTCCCTGATGGACTAATAATAATCAGTCACTTTCCGAGCAATTAGCGAGCAATAAAACCGTCTGCAGGAGACGTCGGCGCGGTATCTCATCTCCCGGAGAACTTCTTATAATATAGATAAGGTTATGACATTAAAAAAGAGACATCAACGCCACTTAAAGGGACCTCCTCACCCAAAACCAGCATGAGGTGCGCAATGCCTCGTGTCTCCCTCATAAGGAAATAGAAGTTTCGGCTTCTTATAGTCAGGCCGTGTTCAGACGCGGACGATTCGGTCAGGATTTAGGCGTGAATTTCCCGAACATGCTGCGTAAATAGGGCCTGGGGCAAATCTGTGCCATGTTATCATAGTCCTAGATTCATCCTGCTCATCCTGTCCCTATTTATTACTCATATCTGTTTCTGGGAAAGCTTGGTAACAACCAACGTGGCCATAATCGGAGCATCCACCCAACTTTCCAAGAGGTGTGAATGGCAAATGTGTCTAGCTATGCAGCAATAAACTAGTTTGATTTTCCGTTCAAGACTCTAGAAATTTTTGGGCCCGTAGAATAAAAAGACTCTTCGTGTCATTACAATGTTCGTAGGCGTGGTCATCCAGCTTTCCGCAAGTCCTGAATGGCAAACAAATATGCATAGTCATAATGAGTAGTAGCTTACTTCCTCACTGGCTTCTACTGTTCTGCATATGTTAGTGTCAGTCTAAACTGCGGTTCTGGTATTCTATTCCTGTACCAGGGAGGTCAGTGTAAACAGTGAGGTGCTTCCAAGACAAGGAGGTGCTGTACTAGAACTGTGGAAGGTCATGGAAAAAGATAAAGCGTCTTATCAGTAAGAAACGCTGCGTCTGTGGGGTCTCCTGGGGCAGCTCTTTCATTCTTGGTCATAAAAAGCGACAATTTACGTACAAAATAGATCAACAAACAAAAACATGAAATGAAGAAAGGAGAAGCAGGAGAAGCTTTTAAACACATCACCTCAGAGCATTAAGCGTAATAAAGTCGCCGGAACGAGGTTTATTATATTTGTAAAGGAAATTATAAATAGAAAAGATTTATTCTGAGGCTCCAACAACAGAGAAGTGCAGAAATCTTGAGCAATGCTATAAAATGAAGAGTGGGGGCCCGGGCTGGGGCCGAACTATGACATCATTACTGAGCGCCCGCATGGAAAGCACTGCTGCCATTGCTCCAGCGTGTCCATTATAGGGGTTATCCGTTTTGGACAATCTGTCTGGTTAGAAGGGTTCCCCGACAATAAGCTGATCCCAGGGTGTCCTGCTGCTGAGACTTCCAGAGACGAGCTGGGGGGGAACCTAATAGCAAGAGTTCAACTTCCCTGCAGTGCCTCCACAGGGGAAATGAGGCATTACATAGATCTCATTTAAATCAGTGTAATTTCTGGACATACTGGGACCTCCATAGACAGTCCTTATAGAGAAATCTAAACCACACAACCCTTAACAGCTTATGTTATAGCCATTTACATCCCTGCCCCAAAGATCCCCACTTTATAGCAAATATCTCCAATGCGGAGAACCTCCAGAATAATTTTCAATCTATATATATGTGACTGATATCAGCCGCTCCTCTTATATCACTGCTGTACTATTATATCCTCCAGTCCTTACATCTATATATGTGACTGATATCAGCCGCTCCTCTTATATCACTGCTGTACTATTATATCCTCCAGTCCTTACATCTATATATGTGACTGATATCAGCCGCTCCTCTTATATCACTGCTGTACTATTATATCCTCCAGTCCTTACATCTATATATGTGACTGAGATCAGCCGCTCCTCTTATATCACTGCTGTACTATTATATCCTCCAGTCCTTACATCTATATATGTGACTGATATCAGCCGCTCCTCTTATATCACTGCTGTACTATTATATCCTCAGTCCTTACATCTATATATGTGACTGAGATCAGCCGCTCCTCTTATATCACTGCGGTACTATTATATCCTCCAGTCCTTACATCTATATATGTGACTGATATCAGCCGCTCCTCTTATATCACTGCTGTACTATTATATCCTCCAGTCCTCACATCTATATATGTGACTGATATCAGTCGCTCCTCTTATAACACTGTTGTACTATTATATCCTGCAGTCCTTACATCTATATATGTGACTGATATCAGCCGCTCCTCTTATAACACTGCTGTACTATTATATCCTCCAGTCCTTACATCTATATATGTGACTGATATCAGCCGCTCCTCTTATATCACTCCAGTACTATTATATCCTCCAGTCCTTACATCTATATATATGACTGATATCAGCCGCTCCTCTTATAACACTGCTGTACTATTATATCCTCCAGTCCTTACATCTATATATGTGACTGATATCAGCCGCTCCTCTTATAACACTGCTGTACTATTATATCCTCCAGTCCTTACATCTATATATGACTGATATCAGCCGCTCCTCTTATAACACTGCTGTACTATTATACCCTCCAGTCCTTACATCTATATATGTGACTGATATCAGCCGCTCCTCTTATATCACTGCTGTACTATTATATCCTCCAGTCCTTACATCTATATATGTGACTGGTATCAGCTGCTCCTCTTATAACACTGCTGTACTATTATATCCTCCAGTCCTTACATCTATATATGTGACTGATATCAGCCGCTCCTCTTATATCACTGCTGTACTATTATATCCTCCAGTCCTTACATCTATATATGTGACTGATATCAGCCGCTCCTCTTATAAGACTGCTGTACTATTATATCCTCCAGTCCTTACATCTATATATATGTGACTGATATTAGCTTCTCCTCTTATAACACTGATGTACTATTATATCCTCCAGTCCTTACATCTATATATGAGACTGATATCAGCCGCTCCTCTTATATCACTGCTGTACTATTATATCCTCCAGTCCTTACATCTATATATGTGACTGATATCAGCCGCTCCTCTTATATCACTGCTGTACTATTATATCCTCCAGTCCTTACATCTATATATGTGACTGAGATCAGCCGCTCCTCTTATATCACTGCTGTACTATTATATCCTCCAGTCCTTACATCTATATATGTGACTGATATCAGCCGCTCCTCTTATATCACTGCTGTACTATTATATCCTCAGTCCTTACATCTATATATGTGACTGATATCAGCCGCTCCTCTTATATCACTGCTGTACTATTATATCCTCCAGTCCTTACATCTATATATGTGACTGATATCAGCCGCTCCTCTTATATCACTCCAGTACTATTATATCCTCCAGAGACATTACATCATATATGTGACTGATATCAGCCGCTCCTCTTATAACACTGCTGTACTATTATACCCTCCAGTCCTTACATCTATATATGTGACTGATATCAGCCGCTCCTCTTATAACACTGCTGTACTATTATATCCTCCAGTCCTTACATCTATATATGTGACTGATATCAGCCGCTCCTCTTATATCACTCCAGTACTATTATATCCTCCAGTCCTTACATCTATATATATGACTGATATCAGCCGCTCCTCTTATAACACTGCTGTACTATTATATCCTCCAGTCCTTACATCTATATATGTGACTGATATCAGCCGCTCCTCTTATAACACTGCTGTACTATTATATCCTCCAGTCCTTACATCTATATATGACTGATATCAGCCGCTCCTCTTATAACACTGCTGTACTATTATACCCTCCAGTCCTTACATCTATATATGTGACTGATATCAGCCGCTCCTCTTATATCACTGCTGTACTATTATATCCTCCAGTCCTTACATCTATATATGTGACTGGTATCAGCTGCTCCTCTTATAACACTGCTGTACTATTATATCCTCCAGTCCTTACATCTATATATGTGACTGATATCAGCCGCTCCTCTTATATCACTGCTGTACTATTATATCCTCCAGTCCTTACATCTATATATGTGACTGATATCAGCCGCTCCTCTTATAAGACTGCTGTACTATTATATCCTCCAGTCCTTACATCTATATATATGTGACTGATATCAGCTTCTCCTCTTATATCACTGCTGTACTATTATATCCTCCAGTCCTTACATCTATATATGTGACTGATATCAGCCGCTCCTCTTATATCACTGCTGTACTATTATATCCTCCAGTCCTTACATCTATATATGTGACTGATAGCCGCTCCTCTTATATCACTGCTGTACTATTATATCCTCCAGTCCTTACATCTATATATGTGACTGATATCAGCCGCTCCTCTTATATCACTGCTGTACTATTATATCCTCCAGTCCTTACATCTGTATATGTGACTGATATCTGCCGCTCCTTATATCACTGCTGTACTATTATATCCTGCAGTCCTTACATCTATATATGTGACTGATATCAGCCGCTCCTATCACTGCTGTACTATTATATCCTCCAGTCCTTACATCTATATATGTGACTGATATCAGCGGCTCCTCTTATATCACTGCTGTACTATTATATCCTGCAGTCCTTACATCTATATATGTGACTGATATCAGCCGCTCCTATCACTGCTGTACTATTATATCCTCCAGTCCTTACATCTATATGTGTGACTGATATCAGCCGCTCCTCTTATATCACTGCTGTACTATTATATCCCCCAGTCCTTACATCTATATATGTGACTGATATCAGCAGCTCCTCTTATATCACTGCTGTACTATTATATCCTCCAGTCCTTACATCTATATATGTGACTGATATCAGCCACTCCTCTTATATCACTGCTGTACTATTATATCCTCCAGTCCTTACATCTATATGTGTGACTGATATCAGCCGCTCCTCTTATATCACTGCTGTACTATTATATCCTCCAGTCCTTACATCTATATATGTGACTGATATCAGCCGCTCCTCTTATATCACTGCTGTACTATTATATCCTCCAGTCCTTACATCTATATATGTGACTGAGATCAGCCGCTCCTCTTATATCACTGCTGTACTATTATATCCTCCAGTCCTTACATCTATATATGTGACTGATATCAGCCGCTCCTCTTATGTCACTGCTGTACTATTATATCCTCCAGTCCTTACATCTATATATGTGACTGATATCAGCCGCTCCTCTTATATCACTGCTGTACTATTATATCCTCCAGTCCTTACATCTATATATGTGACTGATATCAGCCGCTCCTCTTATATCACTGCTGTACTATTATAAGCTCTCGACATTTGGTTTAGTTTTCTCATACGAAAAATAAGACATGTGAAATGCGCACTAAACCTCAACTATTGGAAACATTCGCTGCAGATATTTCGCTATGTCCGGCCCTTTACGGACCATCATCCGAGTGCAGAAGTTCAGAGTTGTGGATAAATCGTTGACCCATAGACGACCGGATTGAGCGCTACCTTGTCTCGCACAGATGTCTAATAAATGACCGCTAAAGGTCCTCTAAGCCCCGCCCTTTAAATATGGCAGCCAAACCTTATCCTTAAGGCGACCGGCCAGTGTTTAAAGGACATATAGAGAATATCGAGTATAACCAAACATTGTGCAAAAAAAATCAATGCAGAATGTGAATTGGAGATGTGGCTCCCGGATTTCGATGCGCCGCCTGTCAGGTGTTATTTTACTGTGAAATTGAACCGGGAAACAAATAAAAAAAAAAAAGGCAAAAAAAGGACAAAGACGAAATAAAGAAAACTAGGTTACTGCAAATCCTCACCAGGGAGCTTTCATGTGTCATTCCAACTTAAAGAATCTTTGTCAACAACAACAGGTTTTTCTCGGAAAAGAAGGAGTCGCTGCCGCTGTCTGAACAGAGCCGGATAATGGTATTCAGAAAATGTCAAAGCTTCTCTACATTTATCACCACATTTCATCGTCTAAAATCTATAAGAATGGCTGCGTTTTAAGTGTTTTTCATTGATTATTCACAATATGTTTTTCATTTAATGACTTTACTCCAGTCACATCCAAAGCTGCATTCAGAATTCTGTTGGTCTCCCTTGGAAACAGAAAGCTGTTTATCTTCACCCTGTCAGACGTGCAATCTAAAATCTCTATGTAACAGCTGTCTGATCTCCCACAATGCACTGCTTTTGAATAATAGGGAATATGCAGCTAGGGATGCGACTGGAGTATAAGTAAAGGGAGTTTTCAAACTGAAGTCAAGTAGATGGAAAACAAATCACCCAACAAACATGTGTGCACAGGGTATTTCTGGTGGAGCCCATATTGAGTGCCCCATTACCAGTACTAGCGTGACCCTATAAATATTTCCAGAGCATTCCCATAAATAATGCCTGCCAGAGTGACCCCATGACTAGTGCAACAGTGACCCCATTAATATTGACAGAGTCCTTCCATGATCATTTCCCGAGTGATCCCATTAATAGAACTAGATTACACTCGTACATAGTGCCCTCATTAATTAAATTAGAGTGCCCTCACTAGGAGTGCCAACGTGCCATGAAGCGTGCCAACCAATATGTTAAAATGAAAAATGATTAACCTTCTCTTCCTTTTCAGCTACCTGCATGAGAGCGGACATCAGCGCTGGGAAAGGGTTTATAAGGACCTACATACCAGAGAAGCAGACCGTGCGGCTGCTGTGGGGCCCTTGGGGAGAGGGGGCCCAGCCCTGGTTGGCCCAATCCCCTTAGCTGGTGGCTGACAAGAACCTGTGCAGGACTAACCCTCTCCGGAGGAACTGCATTGGTAGCAAAAACAGGGGATTGGCCCAAGGGGTCATGATAAGGGTGTGAAGGAGGAAACAAACACCGGGTCCTTCTGTCCTCGGTGGCTGAACTCGGGCTCCTAGTGGGCGGCTCAATGTTCTATATGACGCCAAGTGGGAGGGATGTCACCGATTGAACAGACTCCTGGGATTGTGGAGAACAGGAGTTTATGTGGAGTCCCCGGGACAGTCCAGGAGGGTTGACAACTGTTCTTGCAAGGTTGATATGACAAGCTGCCCACCCCCAATGTCCCTGCGGCGGTCTCCACTGGGCGTGTAAAATATAGAACAAGACGCAATGCGCAAATCTGGTGGTCTCCCCAGGAGGAGAACGCTTACAACTTTTCTTGCTCCTGTTCTCCCATTCCTGCTGCCTGAGTAGTAAAGATCTAAACAAGTCTGTGCAGCACAGGGAGGCAGTCTGTTGTACAGCAGATACAACTTCCTGTGACCACTTCTGTACACGTAGCTACGCGTGCGCAAATGGGGGTCACCCAGACAGGAAGTCATGTGGTTACTAGGAATCCTGACCCCACACACCCTGATGAATACATAAAAAGGGACACATACATTCTGCAATGGTGGGTCCCACTAATGACAGTCTGTGTCGGCAAGAAATGGAGTTAGGCTTTAAATGGGATCTAAAGGGGAATTAAAGGCGTACTTTCCCTTTAAATCAGAAAATAACTGGTAAATGTAGCATTTTTAGTTCTATCAAGTTCTTAAAGGTTCTAGTCAATAATTCCTTTGTTATATCTGTATGTGGGAAGGTGAGTGACAACCAATATGACCGCCCACTGGCATGTCCCTCAGGTTTCACATAGTCCTGGACTGTATATCTGCCTCGTTATGCAGTAAAAAATAAAGTTTGGGCCAGCTGGACACCAGTCCCTATGGGAACGATCGTAGCCGCCATATTGGTTGTTATCCAAATTTTGTAACAACTTGACAAATGAGGACGGATCAGGGACTTCTGGGAAAAAACAGTCAAAATTACCAAACAATCAAAAAACTACAGACAACGTTGACCATATCCAGTGCGAGCGGCGACCCCTTCGGATCATTTAATGGTTTTTAGGGGTTGCCTCAGCAAAGGGGCTGGGACCAAGCAGGGCGGGGCCCTCTCTCTCCAAGGGGCCCATAGGTGCTTTATGGTCTGAATCTACACCGTATTAGCATGTATACCCTTCTATCCAGACCTGCCACCAGATCTCAGCACTGCCCCATTATAGTAAAGCCGATCACCAAGATTCAGAGGGGCATTTGGCCTCGGAGGGTCATGCAAACTCCGCACCCCCTATATCTATTTCTCTTAGCTGAAAATCCTGTTCTAAACCGTTTACAAGTCTAAAAAAAAAGTCATCAATTACCGTAAAACGACTTAAAAAACACCTGACAACAAAAGTGACGTCATCAGTCTCCGTGTTAATGACATCACGTAATAGACACAGTATCAGCCCCGCACCGGCCCGCTTTAATATAATTCATGTAACTAGGCCAAAGTGGCCGCTCCTTGTATTCTAAATATAGGGCAATGTCGTTGGCCCAGATTTGTGGGACTTTTTATTTTCCTCCTCCACGAGTGATTGAGGATTTGTGATACTTTTGACTGATTACTAATGAATTTTTTCCTCTACGAAACAGAACGAGTAGAGCGGAATTCATTCTAATTTGGGAAATTAAAGCCGATATGAAGGAAACGTTCACCTGTTTATTGACCCAACTCGTCTACAATACAAAAAACAAAATGAAGCAACTTTGCAAAAACTTGGTTTAAAATGTCCTACTATTTTGTGTATACAGCTCTTATGCAGTCTTATGTGTTTCCATGGTTGCAGACTACAAACAAACCCTGCGTAGTCAGTCCTCGCAGTAAAGTGTCCGGTTTCCTTATAGTCCATGTACGATATTCTATCAGGATGCCCCCTCGAAGTGACACTTAGAAGTAAGCCCCGCCTCCCCGATTCACAATTCATTATATGGCTGTACCCTAAGAAGTCAACGCAGCACGAAAATAAGTCATGTCAAAGGAGGGGCATAAGTGAATAAGTTGCGCCTCGTCGTGACAAACTGGAAAATTGCTTATGTAGAAATTGCCACTCAGATCAGAAAATCTCTTTAAGAGCCTGGGAGACGCTGATTTTTAGTGCATAGGTTTCCTTTTACAAAAGTTTATAGTTCCAGTCTTTTTATAAAAACTGGAAAGTACAATATATCTTATACTCTAGTTACATCCAAAGCAGCATTTAGAGTTCAGCCAGTTATTCTTGGAAACAGACTGCCAGCTACTGTCAGACACGTGACCTCACTGCTTAGTGCTGTCATCTAAACTCCCACAATGCAATCCAACCTGGTAACAGGAAACCAGCAAAACACTGGAATTCTAAATGCAGCTTTGGATGTGACTAGCGTACAAGGCATGATATAATGCAACATTAGTATGTGATATGTAAAGCAAAGTACTAACAAAGCAAAATATTGCAAAAAGGTTGTTGGGAGTTGTCACTTAAGCGATTTTCTGGTATTTTCATTCCTTTAAATACCCAAAGATAAGAACAGAGCTGTAGCGAGACTTTCCTTCACCCAGGGCAAAACTTCAGTTGGATGCCCAAGCCCTGTATCTAAGTACCCTGGGCAAGGTACCCAGTACCCGGAGCGCCCCACCCAGCCGCAAGGTGAGCCGTAATACCTGGAGAGATTTGTCCAGATTTGGTGAAATGAATACAGAGAATTACAATCAGCGGCGCCTCTTGACGAACATAAAAGGTGAAATCTTCACGAGTCGGCGCCTCCATACGACAATCTTTTTATTTTCTCAAAATTTGTTACTTGTTAAAACCTATTAGGAAAATGAGTGTAAAGTCAGACCGTCATTACAGATATAAAGGTATAATGGAGCGCTGCCGGGGAAATCTGAAGAGGATCGCAATTGATTTAATGGAGTGACACGTCTGCGCCGCTCATCATCACTTCAAAGGAGAATTTCTAAGGAGACATTTCTACATGTCTGATATTAATCCTTTCCCTGCTTATTGAAAGAAAACACATTATACTCCGCACATCACAGGTGAAGCATCGGACACTTATCGGAGAGGATGAGAATCCGCCGCAGAATTAACGCCGTGACTTCACTTTTTTGTCGTTATTACCTTGTATAAGAAAAAGTTCCCCGTATTCAGGAATGTGTGCAGATCCATGTGTGTGTACGCAGTTTCCATGCACACACCGTCAGTGCCAACTTTAGCCAGAGGGGTGACAAGTGTGTATCTGTAGTTTGGTGCTCTCTAATGCCTCAATAAAACAAACATATAGTATCCATATAATACACACACAGTGCACTCAGGATCAGTACAGGATAAGTAATGTAATGTATGTACACGGTGACTCCACCAGCAGAATAGTGAGTGCAGCTCTGGAGTATAATACAGGATTAACTCAGGATCAGTACAGGATAAGTAATGTAATGTATGTACACAGTGACTCCCCCAGCAGAATAGTGAGTACAGCTCTGGAGTATAATACAGGATATAACTCAGGATCAGTACAGGATAAGTAATGTAATGTATGTACACAGTGACTCCACCAGCAGAATAGTGATTGCAGCTCTGGAGTATAATACAGGATGTAACTCAGGATCAGTGCAGGATAAGTAATGTAATGTATGTGCACAGTGACTCCACCAGCAGAATAGTGAGTGCAGCTCTGAAGTATAATACAGGATGTAACTCAGGATCAGTACAGGATAAGTAATGTAATGTATGTACACAGTGATTCCACCAGCAGAACAGTGAGTGCAGCTCTGGAGTATAATACAGGATGTAACTCAGGATCAGTACAGGATAAGTAATGTAATGTATGTACACAGTGACTCCACCAGCAGAATAATGAGTGCAGCTCTGGAGTATAATACAGGATGTAACTCAGTATCAGTAATGTATGTACACAGTGACTCCACCAGCAGAATAGTGAGTGCAGCTCTGGAGTATAATACAGGATGTAACTCAGGAACAGTACAGGATAAGTAATGTATTTACACAGTGACTCCACCAGCAGAATAGTGAGTGCAGCTCTGGAGTATAATACAGGATGTAACTCAGGATCAGTACAGGATAAATAATGTAATGTATGTACACAGTGACTCCACCAGCAGAATAGTGAGTGCAGCTCTGGAGTATAACACAGGCTGTAACTCCGGGTCAGCACATGATAAGTAATGCATTTAGATAAATTTTTTATGGAAACGGTAATATAGCGCCCCAAGGTTGACGCAGAATTGTAGATGTAAAGAACATCACCACTAAACCCACACTGTTCCTGTACTGTACCAGCCCTGCATATCTCAAACTCCTGAGATAAAGTAAATCCATAAGAGAATTGTGCATTCAGGGGTCGGAGTTGCCTTTTAATTTAAAGTTAGCAGATGAAGGATGAAGCGAGATCTGCACTGAGTGATACACAGCAGAGACAATGCAGGATTAGGCAGGATTTGTATAATGCAGACGTTTGCATTTGCCGATCGTCTTGATTTGAAAGTTTGTTAGATCCGGCTTCTTGGGTTTAATTCATTTTTGTCAGAATGAGGCACGATAAGGGAATATTCAGGGACGCAGGCGGTGCAGCCATTTATAAGGCGCACTCTCTCCTTCCCCGATGTAAATCTATAAGGCAGGAGAGAGTGGCGGTCCATTTGTCTTCCCCGCTTAGATTAGAAGCCCTTCATAATGTCACTGATGACTCTTATACACAAACAAAGGACATCTCCGTGTTCCGCCGCCACCGCTGTATATTCATGGGCCTGTTATCTCAGGAAGAACATAAAATGTCATTATACATTTTTTTCCCGTAAGCTCAGTGCGGAGATTTCAATTTACCTGAGTCCGCAAGTCTCGACTCTGCATCCCCGACATTCAGATTACACTGAGAAATAATATTCAGACAACACAATTTGCAATGACTGCATCCGTTCTCCTTGATCTCATGTCCCGCGACTCCGCGTCTTTCCAAAACTAACTTCTTGTAGTCGACCAGAATAAGAAAAAAAGTTTCTTCTACTTCTCACCTTTCAGTCACCCCTTAGGTCCAACATCCTGCGCCGATTCATTTCTTAATATACCTTTATGACGGACAGAGCTCTGTTTTTTCTGATACAGAGCTCCAAATTCCCATAGAGTTACATGAAACAACACTGTCTGCCTGCATCCACCACTAGGGGGAGCTTATGAGCTTACTGCAGACGGTGTTATTATTGAACTCTATATATAAATTGTATACAGTGAGCTCCGCCTAGTGGTGGCTGCAGGGAAACAGAATTGTATCAGGTAACTATGACTTTGCAGGGAATTTGGAACTCCGTATCAGGTCATTGCAGCTTATAGGATGGGGATAATTGTCCCTCTGAGTAGTGATCGTAGGATCAAAGTATTCTTGGTCTATGGACGTGCTACATGCAAACAAATAATGTGAACCCCCAAAAGCCTCCATAGGTGCTTGAGATGAAGAGTTCAGCATTGAGGCGACATCACAGCCTCTGCCGCAGGCCATATTCTTCACCCCAAAAACAAGAAAATGATTTGCCACACTCAGATTATAGTTTAAAGAAACATTCAATACAAAAGAGAGAAAATCCAATACCCCGTAATTCCAAGAACATGTAAAGAAGATAACAGTGTCGGGCTTCTGGGAAGCGTTTCCTTCCTATTAAAGGGGAACTCCACTTTCCTAAATATGTTGCTAAATAATGTTAAAAAAAGATACCTGGACTCCACATGGATACAATGTATCAGTGTAGGTAAATGTAACAAACTATCAGGACAGGAGAGAGATTTGTGCTGCTGCTCCGGTTTACGGTGCTCTCCTGACATGAGCGTTTGGAAGACAAAATTGACTGTCGTGCATATGAGTAATTAGGGTGCGACATGAGCCCTAAATTTTTAAAGAGGCAAAACGTATATACCGTGTTATTCCTAGTGCAGGGCTTGAGTGGGCGGAGCATGACACAGTGTTGATCTTTGCCTGTGTCATGCCCCGCCCCTTATATCCTAGGCATGACAGTGTTGATCTTTGCCTGTGTCATGCCCCGCCCCTTATATCCTAGGCATGACACAGTGTATATGCCTTTCCTTTAGATGCTTTCTGGTCATCTCCGAGGGCTCCTTTAATTTCTAGCATTACATTGGATTACTCCACCCACACGACGGTGATCTCTAAAACAAACAGCGGCCCTGAATACAATTACAGTCATCGCCACGCGGATCATGGGAGGTTAATTCTGCAAATCTGCCATCGTTTTCTATACAAGCCGCAGTCAGGAACACTTAGGCACGCAGACAATTACAATACTAAGCGATGCCTCATCCTTCAAGGTCAACACCATCATTTCAGAAAACCAGGGAAAACCTTGAAATCCGGCGGTCCCTTTAATTGAGACTTCTGGCATATTAAGTGTCGCTTCTGTGAGGAGCCGGTGGTGGGAACGTGACTCCGAGCTGAAGACGTGAAATCTGCACAATATTATATCAGCCGCAAGAAACCGCCGCTGCCATACACGAGACCGACTAAGAACGGGGAAAGCGTCTCCGTAGAGGTCATTTGCCCCATAAATAATTCCTTCTATTCATATCCGTTACTTGGAAAGCTGGGTGACCACCAATATTGCAGCTCCCATAATAGCCAACACCCAGCTTTCCCATGCAATGGCTTATGTTCTCTTACAGAGCCAGGTGAATCTGCCATTCGGGACTCTGGGAAAGCTGGATGATAACCTTTAGGGGAGCTGTTGCAATGGCCATATTGTTTCCAAGTAACCTGGGAAGATCTGAATGTGTCAATACCATGTGTTGTGCCAGTGGACATACTCTACTCTGCTACATCTGTATATGCAAAAAATGAACTGGCTTCAGGTGCTGGTGTTGTTGTGGCACTAACCAAACAGCGGGGGGCTTCTGAGTGCAGGACCCCGAAATATTAGCTGATCACACCCTGATAGGGTATATAAGAGTTGTATGGGAACACGTGACATGGTACAAATGTAGCAGAGCTGAATTTGACATTTGGCACAACTCATGGTGATACCGAATACAATTATGCTTTTATTTTGGACTCCTTGTAAACCTACTGTATTAGCACAAAGAAATTAGACTGCGCTCTACTACATCTGCACGTGGGAACACATTATGTACTTATTCCCTTTAATACATTCTTCCTTAAAGGGGTTGTCCAGGAGTGGAAAAACATGACTGCTTTCTACCAAAAACAGCGCCACACCTGTCCACAGGTTGTCTGTGGTATTGCAGTTTAGACCCATTTACTTCAATGGAGCTGAGGTCCAACCAAAGCAGCGCTGCGTCAGATATTCCATGATGCAGATCCTTGTAGTTGTTAGGGGTCCCCACTGAACCCCACTGATAGATATATATATATATATATATATATATATGTCTTGCAGCTCCTGGTTTCCTGTACCAGGACTCCGCAACCATCGCGTGCCTTTCATAGCAGAAATCGTGTCCTCTCATGGGCAGAGCGGTATTTGGACTCCCTCGGCCATTACAACCTCTGACCCTATAGCTGTACCACTGCTAGTGACTTGTAGTGGAAACCCCATGTAAAGATAAAGCGGAAACCCCATCTAAATTGGAAACCCCATGTAAAGATAAAGCGGAAACCCCATGTAAATTGGAAACCCCATGTAAATTGGAAACCCCATGTAAAGATAAAGCAGAAACCCCACGTAACACAGGGTCATTAGTCTTACATAGCAGATACATCACATTAGATGTCGATACATCACGTTGCTTAGCAACCACCTGACTTCCACCTGGGTGACCACCGTTTCAATACACGCAGCTAAATGTACAGCGATGTCCGTCAGTGCATTATGATGAAGGAATGGAGGAGACACCAAGCAGCAAGCAGAGGTGGAGATGAGCAAATATTCTTTCCTCCATTAATTCGCCAAAATGCTAATTTGTCGAGTCTCGAACCCGGTGAATGGATTCCACCACCTCTACTAGCGGATGACGGATTCTACTCGGCAAAAAGATTAATTCTAAAATGAAAATATTGTTTGATTCTCCCCCCTGGTGTGTTGTAGCTGAGCCGACTCGGTTTATGGCGATCCCTGTATTATTGGAATGTGCCGTGAATTGCTCCTGTGGTGTTACATTGTGTCTTACATATCCATGGTAACAACAGAACGCACAAGACACCGGCAACCTTGAGAACGTGCCGCCTCCATCACCTCCTCGTACACCGGCAGGTATGTATGGCGCGAGGCTTCATCTATGTTATAAATGGCTTTACGGCTGCCTACTGACACTACGGGGGAGGGGTGAAGTGGTAAACTGGACAAAGACTATGAGGAAAACGAATGCATGCAAATCATTTTAGGATTTAGGGTTTCATGCAATCTGACAATGATTAATTAAATACCGATAAGAACGGATCCGCACACCGGCGAGAACGTGGCGAGCGATCTGTAACCACGATAGAGATTATACAAGACAATCACATGACAAGCGATTGCATACGATAATGAATGAAGCGCCTGCTTATGGCCGGACATCCCAACAATGCATTGGCAGAATACAGGCTGCCATAGAGGGCAGGGAAGGGCAGCGGCAGGGAGGTCGCATTTCCCACAATTCCTCAGGTTTTGCAGAAATTCCAACTCATCGCCAAAAGGTGCGTCCACTTTTGATCAGGGCTGAACAGGAGCTGTTTTGGCATGAGGGCCGTTGGTTGTCGGTGTCCATCACGCGCCATATTACACGGACGCACCATACAGCGGCATCATATGGACCCGTAGGGACTCCCAGCGCTTCCTTACCGATTCCACGACTGTAGCAATACCATGTGCATGTCGCCTACGGCTTAAAGGGGTTGCCCACTTTTGACAGTCCCTATGTGTCAGGTGTCCCCTCATATCATCACGCTGGGAGACCCCCATGGATCAATAATGATCTGCTCCTTTTACTGCCGGATTAAAGGAATTCACTGTAAAATACCATTAATAAGCACTCCGCCTGCATTATAAGAGGAGAAATTGTCCTCAAATCAAGTCCCAGCCAAACAATCAGCAGGATATTTTAGGATAGACTGTGGTAGCAGCGGTCTATGCACAGAATACAGACTACCATCAATGCATCCCACTGATGCAGAGTCAGGGCGCCACTAGCCACAGGGCAAATCAAGTGCAAATCCAGGCGCAGGGCAACTCCAGACAGGTGCAGGGCAACACCAGGCGCAGGGCAACTCCAGACAGGCGCAGGGCAACACCAGGCGCAAGCTAATACCGGTCAGGCGCAGGGCAGCACCAGGTGCTGGGCAACACTAGCCGTAGGACACAACCAGCCGCAATACACAACCAGCGGCAAGGCACCACTAGCCGCAAGGCACCGCCAGCCGCATGGCAACACCAGCCGCAGGTCAAAACCAGCCGCAATCACAACTAGCGGCAGGGCAGCACTAGAGGCAGGGCACAACCAGCCGCAGGACATCGCTAGAGGCAGGGCACCGCTAGCCGTAAGGCACCGCCAGCTGCAGGACATCGCCAGCCGCAGGACATCGCCAGCCGCAGGACATCGCCAGCCGCAGGACATCGCCAGCCGCAGGGCAAGTTCAGGCGCAGGGCAACGACAACACCAGCCACAAACCAAAACAAGCCCACAGATCAGGGGAGCAGCTGTTATTCTGACACTATATTGGGGAGTTGCTATCCATGCGATTCCCTTCTCGCTCTCAGTCCAGGTTCTATGGTTTCTCTTCTATAATTGCCGCCCTGTACCGAATGCAAAAGTGATGACTACAAATTATTATAATGATTCCCCTCCCCCCAACAATTATAAGGAGATCATGTACAGGTCACTTCGGGGTCTCTTCTTCGCTATATTTGACAGCTGTCTTTGGCGCAGTTATATAAATGGCGCCATTGTTTTTATTCGCACTAATAGTCACAAGAACCACAAAGAAAGTGTTAATCACGAAGTAAAATAAACTAAAGATCTCACTCGCCTGCAATGATCGTTCATCGTAGGCGCCCCCTCCCCCGCCCTTTGTCTTACATTTAACGCCATAGCGAAATATTTCCTCTTAGTAACGCTCTTCCCATTGACTGGCGGCATCATTACCGAGTGCTAATTATAGGCGAGAACATGGAGGCCGCCTGACGGATGCTTCTCTGGAAACATAAATTCTGCAAAAGAGAAAAACCGCCACGACTAATTAGCGGAATGTAAACGTATCTATAATTCTCCACGCGCAGCGATAAAGAAAAATTAAAAGGTTTTGACGAAGCATAAAAGGAGCGGTATTTATAATAAAATGGAGGTGGTTTACCGGCGAGCGCTGCGTGTACATCAGACATGACGGCGGGGGGTAATGAATGCGGTTCGGGCGCTCGCAGATCGTATATTGCGCAGCGAGGAGCAGGAAAGCCGTTAAAAGGAAATATCTGGAGTCATGATCAGCGGCGACCAGTGAAATATTAACCTCATCCCTGCGAATACAGGTCCCTAAACATCCCCGTGACTGCGGGGAGGGAGATATAGAGACAGCGGGTTACTGTCATCCTGGAATTCTATTCATGAACCAGGAAGAAGTGCGATAAAGATCAAACCCAAGGAATCGAATAACAAAATAATAAAGACGGGAAATTCTTTTAGTTTGGCACCAACCGGTCCTGAAAGAATCCAAAATATCAGAGAGTCCAGAAGAAAAGACACTTTACATTACATCACATATCTATCTATCTACAGTGAAGGAAATAAGTATGTGATCCCTTGCTGATTTTGTACGTTTGCCCACTGTCAAAGTCATGAACAGTCTAGAATTTTTAGGCTAGGTTAATTTTACCAGTGAGAGATAGATTATATTAAAAAAAACAGAAAATCACATTGTCAAAATGATCTATATTTATTTGCATTGTGCACAGAGAAATAAGTATGTGACCCCCGACCAACCATTAAGAGTTCAGCCTCCTCCAGACCAGTTACTGCTCCAAATCAACTTGGTGCCTGCATTATAGACAGCTCTTACATGGTCACCTGTATAAAAGACTCCTGTCCACAGACTCAATGAATCAGTCTGACTCTAACCTCTACAACATGGGCAAGACCAAAGAGCTTTCTAAGGATGTCAGGGACAAGATCATAGACCTGTACAAGGCTGGAATGGGCTACAAAACCATAAGTAAGACGCTGGGTGAGAAGGAGACAACTGTTGGTGCAATAGTAAGAAAATGGAAGACATACAAAATGACTGTCAATCGACATCGATCTGGGGCTCCATGCAAAATCTCACCTCGTGGGGTATCCTTGATCCTGAGGAAGGTGAGAGCTCAGCCGAAAACTACACGGGGGGAACTTGTTAATGATCTCAAGGCAGCTGGGACCACAGTCACCAAGAAAACCATTGGTAACACATTACGCCGTAATGGATTCAATCCTGCAGTGCCCGCAAGATCCCCCTGCTCAAGAAGGCACATGTACAGGCCCGTCTGAAGTTTGCAAATGAACATCTGGATGATTCTGAGAGTGATTGGGAGAAGGTGCTGTGGTCAGATGAGACTAAAATTGAGCTCTTTGGCATTAACTCAACTCGCCATGTTTGGAGGAAGAGAAATGCTGCCTATGACCCAAAGAACACCGTCCCCACTGTCAAGCATGGAGGTGGAAACATTATGTTTTGGGGGTGTTTCTCTGCTAAGGGCACAGGACTACTTCACCGCATCAATGGGAGAATGGATGGAGCCATGTACCGTCAAATCCGGAGTGACAACCTCCTTCCCTCCACCAGGACATTAAAAATGGCTCGTGGCTGGGTCTTCCAGCATGACAATGACCCGAAAAACATACAGCCAAGGCAACAAAGGAGTGGCTCAAAAAGAAGCACATTAAGGTCATGGAGTGGCCTAGCCAGTCTCCAGACCTTAATCCCATCGAAAACTTATGGAGGGAGCTGAAGATCCGAGTTGCCAAGCGACAGCCTCGAAATCTTAATGATTTACAGATGATCTGCAAAGAGGAGTGGGCCAAAATTCTATCTAACATGTGTGCAAACCTCATCATCAACTACAAAAAACGTCTGACTGCTGTGCTTGCCAACAAGGGTTTTGCCACCAAGTATTAAGTCTTGTTTGTCAAAGGGATCAAATACTTATTTCTCTGTGCACAATGCAAATAAATATATATAATTTTGACAATGTGATTTTCTGTTTTTTTTTTTAAATATAATCTATCTCTCACTGGTAAAATTAACCTAGCCTAAAAATTCTAGACTGTTCATGTCTTTGACAGTGGGCAAACTTACAAAATCAGCAAGGGATCAAATTCTTATTTCCTTCACTCTATCTCATATCTATCTCATATCTATCTATCTATCTATCTATCTATCTATCTCTCATATCTATCTCATATCTATCTCATATCTATCTCATATCTATCTATCTATCTATCTATCTATCTATCTATCTATCTATCTATCTATCTATCTATCTCATATCTATCTATCTATCTCATATCTATCTATCTATCTCATATCTATCTATCTATCTATCTCATATCTATCTATCTATCTATCTCATATCTATGTATCTATCTCATATCTATGTATCTATCTCATATCTATCTATCTATCTCATATCTATCTCATATCTATCTATCTCATATCTATCTCATATCTATCTATCTATCTCATATCTATCTCATATCTATCTATCTATCTCATATCTATCTATCTATCTATCTCATATCTATCTATCTATCTCATATCTATCTATCTATCTCATATCTATCTATCTATCTCATATCTATCTATCTATCTCATATCTATCTATCTATCTCATATCTATCTATCTATCTCATATCTATCTATCTATCTATCTATCTATCCATCTATCTATCTATCTCATATCTATCTATCTATCTCATATCTATCTATCTATCTCATATCTATCTATCTATCTCATATCTATCTATCTATCTCATATCTATCTATCTATCTCATATCTATCTATCTATCTCATATCTATCTATCTATCTCATATCTATCTATCTATCTCATATCAATCTATCTATCTCATATCTATCTATCTCATATCTATCTATCTATCTCATATCTATCTATCTATCTCATATCTATCTATCTATCTATCTCATATCTATCTATCTATCTATCTATCTATCTATCTATCTATCTATCTATCTATCTATCTATCTCATATCTATCTATCTATCTATCTATCTCATATCTATCTATCTATCTATCTATCTCATATCTATCTATCTCATATCTATCTATCCATCATCAATCTGTGATGCTGCTATAGATCCAGGGCCTTCTTTGTATAATAAATCATATTATAGAACTTTATACTGTATAATAAGCCGGTCTGACTATATATAACAGCTTGTAGGAATTTAATGCTTGTCATACAATGTTTATGGATTTATTGTTAATAACTGACTGTGGGAGAATAGTTGTCAGCCCCCCCCCCCCCTGCAGTCGGTTCTCCTCTTAATGAATGCACGTGGTGTCCATGTGTTACTATATATTCATCTAATTCATGGACCTTTCACACCGGCAGCAGGAAAACGCCACAATCTACTGCACATTTTTTTCTTGATCATTTTACGCCGCGTTCTGCAAACAACAATCCCTCAAACACTGGAGGGAAGAGGCGAAAAATCAATTATCGGAGCCTCACAGGATGATGGGACTTCTCTTTCAATAGAGATTTTAGATTAAAGAAGGTTTGAAGAAAGGTGTCAGGTCCTCGTAGCCCTGAGAATGCAAAGTCCGAGACAGAGAGGTTTTGGGCAGAGCCTAAAAATAAATAGAATCCCTGAAATATAAATCCTTGTCTTGTTTCTGAGAAAGTTGGGTGACAGACGATATGCCCCCGGCACAGATCATACAGAGGCTGCCACCCAACTTTCCAGATCCCCAATCTACACAGATATGAAGCAATAGAAGAACATGGGGGATAAGAGGCGTCTGCAGGCAATATTGTGTGCATGGTAGTGGCAGCATTATTATGTGGGCACTGTATGGTGATATTATGTAGACATTGTATGGCATTATTATGTGGGCACAGTACGGTGATATTATGTAGACATTGTATGGCAGTATTATGTGGGCACAGTACGGTGATATTATGTAGACATTGTATGGCAGTATTATGTGGGCACTGTATGGTGATATTATGTAGACATTGTATGGCAGTATTATGTGGGCACTGTATGGTGATATTATGTAGACATTGTATGGCAGTATTATGTGGGCACAGTACGGTGATATTATGTAGACATTGTATGGCAGTATTATGTGGGCACTGTATGGTGATATTATGTAAACATTGTATGGCAACATTATCTGGGCACTATATGGTGATATGTAGACATTGTACGGTAGTATTATGTGGACACTATCGTGATATGTAGACATTGTATGGTAGTATTATGTGGGCACTGTATGGTGATATTATGTAAACATTGTATGGCATTATTATGTGGGCACAGTACGGTGATATTATGTAGACATTGTATGGCAGTATTATGTGGGCACAGTACGGTGATATTATGTAGACATTGTATGGCAGTATTATGTGGGCACTGTATGGTGATATTATGTAGACATTGTATGGCAGTATTATGTGGGCACAGTACGGTGATATTATGTAGACATTGTATGGCAGTATTATGTGGGCACTGTATGGTGATACTATGTAAACATTGTATGGCAACATTATCTGGGCACTATATGGTGATATGTAGACATTGTACGGTAGTATTATGTGGACACTATCGTGATATGTAGACATTGTATGGCAGTATTATGTGGGCACTGTATGGTGATATTATGTAGAAATTGTATGGCAGCATTATTATGTGGGCACTGTATGGTGATATGTAGACATTGTATGGCATTATTATGTGGGTACTGTATGGTAATATTATGTAGACATTGTACGGTAGTATTATGTGGGCACTGTATGGTGATCTGTAGACATTGTATGGTAGTATTATGTGGGCACTGTATGGTGATATTATGTAGAAATTGTATGGCAGCATTATTATGTGGGCACAGTACGGTGATATGTAGACATTGTATGGTAGTATTATGTGGGCACTATATGGTGATATGTAGACATTGTATGGCAGTATTATGTGGGTACTGTATGGTAATATTATGTAGACATTGTATGGCATTATTATGTGGGCACTGTATGGTGATATTATGTAGACATTGTATGGCAGTATTATGTGGGCACTGTATGGTGATATGTAGACATTGTATGGCATTATTATGTGGGCACTATATGGTGATATGTAGACATTGTATGGCATTATTATGTGGGCACTGTATGGTGATATTATGTAGACATTGTATGGCATTATTATGTGGGCACAGTACGGTGATATTATGTAGACATTGTATGGCAGCATTATTATGTGGGCACTGTATGGTGATATTATGTAGACATTGTATGGCAGTATTATGTGGGCACTGTATGGTGATATTATGTAGACATTGTATGGCAGTATTATGTGGGCACTGTATGGTGATATTATGTAGACATTGCATGGCAACATTATCTGGGCACTATATGGTGATATGTAGACATTGTACGGTAGTATTATGTGGACACTATCGTGATATGTAGACATTGTATGGCAGTATTATGTGGGCACTGTATGGTGATATTATGTAGAAATTGTATGGCAGCATTATTATGTGGGCACTATATGGTGATATGTAGACATTGTATGGCATTATTATGTGGGTACTGTATGGTGATATTATGTAGACATTGTATGGCATTATTATGTGGGCACAGTACGGTGATGTTATGTAGATATTGTATGGCAGTATTATTTGAGCACTGTATGGTGATATTATGTAGACATTGTATGGCAGTATTATGTGGGCACTCTGTGGTACGGTGATATTATGTAGACATTGTATGGCAGTATTATGTGGGCACTGTATGGCATTATTATGTAGACATTGTATGGCATTATTATGTGGGCACTGTATGGTAATATTATGTAGACATTGTATGGCATTATTATGTGGGCACTGTATGGTGATCTGTAGACATTGTATGGTAGTATTATGTGGGCACTATATGGTGATATGTAGACATTGTATGGCATTATTATGTGGGCACTGTATGGTGATCTGTAGACATTGTATGGTAGTATTATGTGGGCACTATATGGTAATATTATGTAGACATTGTATGGCAGTATTATGTGGGCACTGTATGGTGATATTATATAGACATTGTATGGCAGTATTATGTGGGCACTGTATGGTGATATTATATAGACATTGTATGGCATTATTATGTGGGCACTGTATGGTAATATTATGCAGACATGGTATGGCATTTTTATGTGGGCACTGTATGGTGATATTATGTAGACATTGTATGGCAGCATTATTAGGGCACTGTATGGTGATATTATGTAGACATTGTATGGCAGCATTATTATGTGGGCACTGTATGGTAATATTATGTAGACATTGTATGGCAGTATTATGTGGGCACTGTATTGTGATATTATGTAGACATTGTATGGCAGTATTATGTGGGCACTGTATGGTGATATTATGTAGATATTGTATGGCATTATTATGTGGGCACAGTACGGTGATTTTATGTAGATATTGTATGGCAGTATTATGTGAGCACTGTATGGTGATATTATGTAGACATTGTATGGCATTATTATGTGGGCACTGTATGGTGATATTATGTAGACATTGTATGGCATTATTATGTGGGCACAGTACGGTGATATTATGTAGACATTGTATGGCAGTATTATGTGGGCACCGTATGGTGATATTATGTGGACATTGTATGGCAGTATTATGTGGGCACTGTATGGTGATATTATGTAGACATTGTATAGCAGTATTATGTGGGCACTGTATTGTGATATTATGTAGACATTGTATGGCAGTATTATGTGGGCACTGTATGGTGATATTATGTAGATATTGTATGGCATTATTATGTGGGCACAGTACGGTGATTTTATGTAGATATTGTATGGCAGTATTATGTGGGCACTGTATGGTGATATTATGTAGACATTGTATGGCAGTATTATGTGGGCACAGTACGGTGATTTTATGTAGATATTGTATGGCAGTATTATGTGGGCACAGTACGGTGATATTATGTAGACATTGTATGGCAGTATTATGTAGGCACCGTATGGTGATATTATGTGGACATTGTATGGCAGTCTTATGTGGGCACTGTATGGTGATATTATGCAGACATTTTATGGCCGTATTATGTGGGCACTGTATGGTGATATTATGTAGACATTTTATGGCCGTATTATGTGGGCACTCTGTGGTACGGTGATGTGTTCAGTGTATGGTACTCTACGTAGGCACTGTAGTATAATCTGCACAATGTTTGGCACAGTTATGTTTCCATGGCATGAATTTACTGTGTGGCATTATTATGTGGGCACTGTGCAGTGCTATTATTTTGACATCGTATAGAAGTAGTATCATGTGGCACGATTATATGATCACTTTATAGTACATTTATGTAGACTTTTTATTGCAGTATAATGTGGGTAATGTATGGCATTAATGTATGTTATTACTGTATACACACACTGTATGGCACTGCTAAGTTTTAACTGCTTGGTAATATGTAAGTACTGTATGGCGGCATTATGAGGGCACTGTATGGTATTTTGTAGGCATTGTATGGCGGCATTATGAGGGCACTGTATGGTATTATGTAGGCATTGCATGGCGGCATTTTGAGGGTACTGTATGATATTTTGTAGGCATTGTATGGCGGCATTATTTAGGTATTGTATAACAGTATTATTTGGGCACTGTATGGTATTATGTAGGCATTGTATGGCGGCATTATGAGGGCACTGTATGGTATTATGTAGGCATTGTATGGCGGCATTATGAGGGTATTCTATGGTATTTTGTAGACATTGTATGGCGGCATTATGTAGGCATTGTATAACAGTATTATTTGGGCACTGTATGGTATTATGTAGGCATTGTATGGCGGCATTATGAGGGTACTGTATGGTATTATGTAGGCATTGTATAACAGTATTATTTGGGCACTGTTTGGTATTATGTGGAGTTTTTTGAATGTATAATACATTTATGTAGGCACTTTATGAAAGTATGTGGGTGAGGTGTGATGCTATTACACTGTACAGCACGGTTTTGTATTCAGTGATTGGTACAATATGGCAGTATTTCGCTATTATGTGGGTACTGTATGGCACTAATGTGTTTGTATGGAACTAGATAATAAATAATATTCCATTACTCTTCAATCCTTTTCTTCTAAAAATCTGGTATCCATCACACACATTTTGCCCAATGGCCTCCACGGACCCTTGGTGATCGTGGGGTACTACAGGTAATACTCTCGCTAGTCTAAAGAGCTAATAACAGGGAATAATAGCTTGCAATCAGATGCAGAGCGGAGGCTTAGGTTTTGAGTTGATCATTGATCACATTTCCACCCAAAAAAGGAGACATATTGCATTAAAAGAATATGACAGGGATCCGGTTCTGACAGCGCACAGATGGCGGCTGGTAACAATCCTGTGATTTAGGGTACGGCAGATGTATAGGCATGATGTTACCATGGCAGTCAGCGCTCCCGATCAAAGAAACCGTTTTATTTACATGAGAACATGTGACAGGAGCGAGGGGGCCGGAAGCGCAGAACTTCCCATTGATGTCCTGTCTTCTACGCCCCAAGGGTATCAAAGGCAGATGTTGACAGGGTCTCGTATCGGTGTCTATTCACTTTGTGCTGCATTACCTGGAGTTGGAGTACCTGGGGGCCGGGGCTGCTTACTAGGGAGGGAAACAATCCTATATACAGATGTAGCAGAGCTGAGTTTGTAAATCGGCACCTACCAATGCGATATTACAATGTTTTACTTTTTTTTTGCTTTCCAAAAACTGCCGGTAAATTTACTGTTTAACAGATTGAGACTTATCACAGTGCAACAAACATGAACTGACTAATTCAGCTCTGCTACATCCGTATTTTATTCATCTGTTGTTTTATTTCTGCTTCCGTTTTATCTGGGAAAGCTAAATAGCAACCAATATATCCGCTATTTCAGCTCTCATAGGGGTTGCCACCCAGCTTTCCTAGACGCCTGAACAGATCACTTCCTACAACTTTACAGGGAAACACAAAGACATTTTTCTTATAATCTTTAAATGTGAAGTCTCTAAACTTCCACCTCCAGTTTTTTCACTTGTAAACTAGTGTAGGTGTACTGAGCTACGACTGTCAAGAGCTGTCATATAGACTTACTGTATATAACGGAGCTTCTAGAGTCTGACGTAATGGTCACAGCGGAGGTGGGGGGGTTAATTCTCTAGATAGAAAGATTTTGATAGATAGATAGATAGATAGATAGATAGATAGATAATGAGATAGATAGATAGACAGATAGATAGTGTAATGGTGGGGGGGGTAGGGAAACGGACAAGTGAGCCCTAATCTACCCGCCACTCTGTCCCTGCCTACTTGCAACGACCCGCCCTAGACGACGGGGTACAACTGGGCGGCGGTCCCTGCGCTCAGTAAGTGCATGACAAACACGACAAACAAACAAGGGAATACAAGCAAGGGAAATGGGCAGTTGTTCGCGGAAACACCGTGAGCAACAGAGTAGTGAACGAGCCGAGTCAAGCCAGGAGAGTGCGAGGTACAAAGCGAAAAGCAGAAGAGTAGTCGGTAAGCCGGGGTCTGTATGGAGCAGGATCAAAAAGTAGCAGGAGCTGTAGCTGGGCCAGGAAACCTCAAGGAAAGAATTCACAAGCACAGATGGACAGGAAGAGCAGGCTTAAATAGACCGAGGGCGGGAGCTAGCTGAGTCTGGCCAGGTTGCGATAGGCTCTCCCACTCCTAAGCCTGCCAGCCTGAGTGGAGGAAGCTGGTGTCTGTCTCAGGGATGTACACTCAGGTGTTGACTGATTAATTCTGGGAGTTAACCCTGAAGCAGTGCCTGGCAGATCCTTTACAGATAGATAGATAGATAGATAGATAGATAGATAGATAGATAGATAGATAGATAGATAGATAGATAGATAGATAGATAGATAGATAGATAGATAGATAGATAGATAGATAGATAGATAGATAGATAGATAGATAGATAGATAGATATGAGATAGATAGATAGATAGATAGATATGAGATAGATAGATAGATAGATAGATAGATAGATAGATATGAGATAGATAGATATGAGATAGATAGATAGATAGATAGATAGATAGATAGATAGATAGATAGATAGATAGATAGATATGAGAGATATGATAGATAGATAGATAGATATGAGATAGATATGAGATAGATATGAGATAGATATGAGATAGATATGAGAGATAGATAGATAGATAGATAGATAGATAGATAGATAGATAGATAGATAGATAGATAGATAGATAGATAGATAGATAGATAGATAGATAGATAGATAGATATGAGATAGATAGATAGATAGATAGATATGAGATAGATAGATAGATAGATAGATAGATAGATAGATATGAGATAGATAGATATGAGATAGATAGATAGATAGATAGATAGATAGATAGATAGATAGATAGATAGATAGATAGATAGATAGATAGATATGAGAGATATGATAGATAGATAGATAGATATGAGATAGATATGAGATAGATATGAGATAGATATGAGATAGATATGAGAGATAGATAGATAGATAGATAGATAGATAGATAGATAGATAGATAGATAGATAGATAGATAGATCGTTAGGATTTACCAGAAACAATAGCGCAGCATGCAGCGCTATTGTTTAAGGTAATTTCTGCCAGATCTGCGACGGAGCCTCAAACACAGATGTGAACAGGCCCCACGTCATCTTCCTGCCTCAAAAAACGAAAACAGTAAAATAAGAAAAATCTGCTGATATATAAAAAGTTTCCTCAAATGTTCCTCTTCTATAAATCAGAAGTGAAATGTTCCCCTATAAATTCTGCGGGGGACGACGCGTAGTTAATTAACCAGCAGTAAAACTTTATTCTTTAATTAATGAACAATGCTCACCTCTATAATGGGACCGCAGCAATAGTCAGCCATAAATATCTGCTCCACGCACCGCACAAACGTTACAGCTTCAAACCCCACTGTTACGTCAGCCGATACACAGTAACAAACACCATGCACAGGAGGAGAGCGGTCATACAGCATACACAACCCTATACCGGGGAGAGCTCTGCTGATATAACCCGGGCTTCTCCTGCTATATACAATAACCTACAACTGACCTATGGTGATATGGAGCATGCTGGTATAACCCGGGTATCTTCTGTATATAATTATATATGTACAGCTGGTATAAGTTATACATCTTCTTGTATATAGTGATATGGAGCATGCTGGTATAACCTGTGTATCTTCTGTGTATAATTATATATGTACAGCTGGTATAAGTTATACATCTTCTTGTATATAGTGATATGGAGCATGCTGGTATAACCTGGGTATCTCCTGTATATAATTATATATGTACAGCTGGTATAAGTTATACATCTTCTTGTATATAGTGATATGGAGCATGCTGGTATAACCTGGGTATCTTCTGTATATAATTATATATGTACAGCTGGTATAAGTTATACATCTTCTTGTATATAGTGATATGGAGCATGCTGGTATAACCCGGGCATCTTCTGTATATAATTATATATGTACAGCTGGTATAAGTTATACATCTTCTTGTATATAGTGATATGGAGCATGCTGGTATAACCCGGGCATCTTCTCTATATAATTATATATGTACAGCTGGTATAAGTTACACATCTTCTTGTATATAGTGATATGGAGCATGCTGGTATAACCTGGGTATCTTCTGTATATAATTATATATGTACAGCTGGTATAAGTTATACATCTTCTTGTATATAGTGATATGGAGCATGCTGGTATAACCTGGGTATCTCCTGTATATAATTATATATGTACAGCTGGTATAAGTTATACATCTTCTTGTATATAGTGATATGGAACATGCTGGTATAACCTGGGTATCTTCTGTGTATAATTATATATGTACAGCTGGTATAAGTTATACATCTTCTTGTATATAGTAATATGGAGCATGCTGGTATAACCTGGCTATATTCTGTATATAATTATATATGTACAGCTGGTATAAGTTATACATCTTCTTGTATATAGTGATATGGAGCATGCTGGTATAACCTGGGTATCTTCTATATATAATTATATATGTACAGCTGGTATAAGTTATACATCTTCTTGTATATAGTGATATGGAGCATGCTGGTATAACCTGGGTATCTTCTGTATATAATTATATATGTACAGCTGGTATAAGTTATACATCTTCTTGTATATAGTGATATGGAGAATGCTGGTATAACCTGGGTATCTTCTGTATATAATTATATATGTACAGCTGGTGTAAGTTATACATCTTCTTGTATATAGTGATATGGAGCATGCTGGTATAACCTGGGTATCTTCTGTATACAATTATATATGTACAGCTGGTATAAGTTATACATCTTCTTGTATATAGTGATATGGAGCATGCTGGTATAACCTGGGTATCTACTGTATATAATTATATATGTACAGCTGGTATAAGTTATACATCTTCTTGTATATAGTGATATGGAGCATTCTGGTATATCCTGGGTATCTTCTGTATATAATTATATATGTACAGCTGGTATAAGTTATACATCTCCTTGTATATCGGGATATATGGAGCATGCTGGTATAACCTGGGTATCTTCTGTATATAATTATATATGTACAGCTGGTATAAGTTATACATCTTCTTGTATATAGTGATATGGAGCATGCTGGTATAACCTGGGTATCTCCTGTATATAATTATATATGTACAGCTGGTATAAGTTATACATCTTCTTGTATATAGTGATATGGAGCATGCTGGTGTAACCTGGGTATCTTCAGTATATAATTATATATGTACAGCTGGTATAAGTTATACATCTTGTATATAGTGATATGGAGCATGCTGGTATAACCTGGGTATTTTCTGTATATAATTATATATGTACAGCTGGTATAAGTTATACATCTTCTTGTATATAGTGATATGGAACATGCTGGTATAACCTGGATATCTTCTGTATATAATGATATATGTACAGCTGGTATAAGTTATACATCTTCTTGTATATAGTGATATGGAGCATGCTGGTGTAACCTGGGTATCTTCAGTATATAATTATATATGTGCAGCTGGTATAAGTTATACATCTTCTGGTATATAGTGATATGGAGCATGCTGGTATAACCTGGGTATCTTCTGTATATAATTATATATGTACAGCTGGTATAAGTTATACATCTTCTTGTATATAGTGATATGGAGCATGCTGGTATAACCTGGGTATCTTCTGTATATAATTATATATGTACAGCTGGTATAAGTTATACATCTTCTTGTATATAGTGATATGGAGCATGCTGGTATAACCTGGGTATCTTCTTCTGTATACAATTATATATGTACAGCTGGTGTAAGTTATACATCTTCCTGTATATAGTGATATGGCGCATGCTTGTATAACCTGGGTATCTTCTGTATATAATTATATATGTACAGCTGGTATAAGTTATACATCTTCTTGTATATAGTGATATGGAGCATGCTGGTATAACCTGGGTATCTTCTGTATATAATTATATATGTACAGCTGGTATAAGTTATACATCTTCTTGTATATAGTGATATGGAGCATGCTGGTATAACCCGGGTATCTTCTGTATATAATTATATATGTACAGCTGGTATAAGTTATACATCTTCTTGTATACAGTGATATGGAGCATGCTGTTATAATCTGGGTGTCTTCTGTATATAATTATATATGTACAGCTGGTATAAGTCATACATCTTCTTGTATACAGTGATATGGAGCATGCTGGTATAACCTGGGTATCTTCTGTATATAATTATACATGTACAGCTGGTATAAGTTATACATCTTCTTGTATATAGTAATATGTAGCATGCTGGTATAACTTGGGTATCTTCTGTATATAATTATATATGTACAGCTGGTATAAGTTATACATGTTCTTGTATATAGTGATATGGAGCATGCTGGTATAACCCGGGTATATTCTGTATATAATTATATATGTACAGCTGGTATAAGTTATACATCTTCTTGTATATAGTGATATGGAGCATGCTGGTATAACCTGGGTATCTTCTGTATATAATTATATATGTACAGCTGGTATAAGTTATACATCTTCTTGTATATAGTGATATGGAGCATGCTGGTATAACCTGGGTATCTTCTGTATATAATTATATATGTACAGCTGGTATAAGTTATACATCTTCTTGTATATAGTGATATGGTGCATGCTGGTATAACCTGGGTATCTTCTGTATATAGTGATATATGTACAGCTGGTATAAGTTATACATCTTCTTGTATATAGTGATATGGAGCATGCTGGTATAACCTGGGTGTCTTCTGTATATAATTATATATGTACAGCTGGTATAAGTTATACATCTTCTTGTATATGGTGATATGGAGCATGCTGGTATAACCTGGGTATCTTCTGTATATAATTATATATGTACAGCTGGTATAAGTTATACATCTTCCTGTATATAGTGATATGGAGCATGCTGGTATAACCTAGGTATCTTCTGTATATAATTATATATGTACAGCTGGTATAAGTTATACATCTTCTTGTATATAGTGATATGGCGCATGCTGGTATAACCCGGGTATATTCTGTATATAATTATATATGTACATCTGGTATAAGTTATACATCTTCTTGTATATAGTGATATGGAGCATGCTGGTATAACCTGGGTATCTTCTGTATATAATTATACATGTACAGCTGGTATAAGTTATACATCTTCCTGTATATAGTGATATGGAGAATGCTGGTATAACCCGGGTATCTTCTGTATATAATTATATATGTACAGCTGGTATAAGTTATACATCTTCTTGTATATAGTGATATGGAGCATGCTGGTATAACCTGGGTATCTCCTGTATATAATTATATATGTACAGCTGGTATAAGTTACACATCTTCTTGTATATAGTGATATGGAGCATGCTGGTATAACCCGGGTATATTCTGTATATAATTATATATGTACAGCTGGTATAAGTTATACATCTTCTTGTATATAGTGATATGGAGCATGCTGGTATAACCTGGGTATCTTCTGTATATAATTATATATGTACAGCTGGTATAAGTTATACATCTTCTTGTATATAGTAATATGGAGCATGCTGATATAACCCGGGTATCTTCTGTATATAATTATATATGTACAGCTGGTATAAGTTATACATCTTCTTGTATATAGTGATATGGAGCATGCTGGTATAACCTGGGTATCTTCTGTATATAATTATATATGTACAGCTGGTATAAGTTATACATCTTCTTGTATATAGTGATATGGAGCATGCTGGTATAACCTGGGTATCTTCTTCTGTATACAATTATATATGTACAGCTGGTGTAAGTTATACATCTTCCTGTATATAGTGATATGGCGCATGCTTGTATAACCTGGGTATCTTCTGTATATAATTATATATGTACAGCTGGTATAAGTTATACATCTTCTTGTATATAGTGATATGGAGCATGCTGGTTATAACCTGGGTATCTTCTGTATATAATTATATATGTACAGCTGGTATAAGTTATACATCTTCTTGTATATAGTGATATGGAGCATGCTGGTATAACCCGGGTATCTTCTGTATATAATTATATATGTACAGCTGGTATAAGTTATACATCTTCTTGTATACAGTGATATGGAGCATGCTGTTATAATCTGGGTGTCTTTCTGTATATAATTATATATGTACAGCTGGTATAAGTCATACATCTTCTTGTATACATGTGATATGGAGCATGCTGGTATAACCTGGGTATCTTCTGTATATAATTATACATGTACAGCTGGTATAAGTTATACATCTTCTTGTATATAGTAATATGTAGTCATGCTGGTATAACCTTGGGTATCTCTGTATATAATTATATATGTACAGCTGGTATAAGTTATACATGTTCTTGTATATAGTGATATGGAGCATGCTGGTATAACCCGGGTAATTCTGTATATAATTATATATGTACAGCTGGTATAAGTTATACATCTTCTTGAATATAGTGATATGGAGCATGCTGGTATAACCTGGGTATCTTCTGTATATAATTATATATGTACAGCTGGTATAAGTTATACATCTTCTTGTATATAGTGATATGGAGCATGCTGGTATAACCTGGGTATCTTCTGTATATAATTATATATGTACAGCTGGTATAAGTTATACATCTTCTTGTATATAGTGATATGGTGCATGCTGGTATAACCTGGGTATCTTCTGTATATAGTGATATATGTACAGCTGGTATAAGTTATACATCTTCTTGTATATAGTGATATGGAGCATGCTGGTATAACCTGGTGTCTTCTGTATATAATTATATATGTACAGCTGGTATAAGTTATACATCTTCTTGTATATGGTGATATGGAGCATGCTGGTATAACCTGGGTATCTTCTGTATATAATTATATATGTACAGCTGGTATAAGTTATACATCTTCCTGTATATAGTGATATGGAGCATGCTGGTATAACCTAGGTATCTTCTGTATATAATTATATATGTACAGCTGGTATAAGTTATACATCTTCTTGTATATAGTGATATGGCGCATGCTGGTATAACCCGGGTATATTCTGTATATAATTATATATGTACATCTGGTATAAGTTATACATCTTCTTGTATATAGTGATATGGAGCATGCTGGTATAACCTGGGTATCTTCTGTATATAATTATACATGTACAGCTGGTATAAGTTATACATCTTCCTGTATATAGTGATATGGAGAATGCTGGTATAACCCGGGTATCTTCTGTATATAATTATATATGTACAGCTGGTATAAGTTATACATCTTCTTGTATATAGTGATATGGAGCATGCTGGTATAACCTGGGTATCTCCTGTATATAATTATATATGTACAGCTGGTATAAGTTACACATCTTCTTGTATATAGTGATATGGAGCATGCTGGTATAACCCGGGTATATTCTGTATATAATTATATATGTACAGCTGGTATAAGTTATACATCTTCTTGTATATAGTGATATGGAGCATGCTGGTATAACCTGGGTATCTTCTGTATATAATTATATATGTACAGCTGGTATAAGTTATACATCTTCTTGTATATAGTAATATGGAGCATGCTGATATAACCCGGGTATCTTCTGTATATAATTATATATGTACAGCTGGTATAAGTTATACATCTTCTTGTATATAGTGATATGGAGCATGCTGGTATAACCTGGGTATCTTAGGTATATAATTATATATGTACAGCCGGTATAAGTTATACATCTTCTTGTATATAGTGATATGGAGCATGCTGGTATAACCTGGGCATCTTCTGTATATAATTATATATGTACGGCTGGTATAAGTTATACATCTTCTTGTATATAGTGATATGGAGCATGCTGGTATAACCTGGGCATCTTCTGTATATAATTATATATGTACAGCTGGTATAAGTTATACATCTTCTTGTATATAGTGATATGGAGCATTCTGGAATAACCTGGGTATCTTCTGTATATAATTATATATGTGCAGCTGGTATATGTTATACATCTTCTTGTATATAGTGATATGGAGCATGCTGGTATAACCTGGGTATCTTCTGTATATAATTGTATATGTACAGCTCGTATAAGTTATACATCTTCCTGTATATAGGGATATGGAGCATGCTGGTATAACCTGGGTATCTTCTGTATATAATTATATATGTACAGCTGGTATAAGTTATGCATCTTCTTGTACATAGTGATATGGAGCATGCTGGTATAACCTGGGTATCTCCTGTATATAATTATATATGTACAGCTGGTATAAGTTATACATCTTCTTGTATATAGTGATATGGAGCATGCTGGTATAACCTGGGTATCTCCTGTATATAATTATATATGTACAGCTGGTATAAGTTATACATCTTCTTGTATATAGTGATATGGAGCATGCTGGTATAACCTGGGTATCTCCTGTATATAATTATATATGTACAGCTGGTATAAGTTATACATCTTCTTGTATATAGTGATATGGAGCATGCTGGTATAACCTGGGTATCTTCTGTGTATAATTATATATGTACAGCAGGTATAAGTTATACATCTTCTTGTATATAGTGATATGGGGCATGCTGGTATAACCTGGGTATCTTCTGTATATAATTATATATGTACAGCTGGTATAAGTTATACATCTTCTTGTATATAGTAATATGGAGCATGCTGGTATAACCTGGGTATCTACTGTATATAATTATATATGTACAGCTAGTATAAGTTATACATCTTCCTGTATATAGTGATATGGAGCATGCTGGTATAACCTGGGTATCTTCTGTATATAATTATATATGTACAGCCGGTATATGTTATACATCTTCCTGTATATAGTGATATGGAGCATGCTGGTATAACCTGGGTATCTTCTGTATATAATTATATATGTACAGCCGGTATAAGTTATACATCTTCTTGTATATAGTGATATGGAGCATGCTGGTATAACCCGGGTATCTTCTGTATATAATTATATATGTACAGCTGGTATAAGTTATACATCTTCTTGTATATAGTGATATGTAGCATGCTGGTATAACCCGGGTATCTTCTGTATATAATTATATATGTACAGCTGGTATAAGTTATACATCTTCTTGTATATAGTGATATGGAGCATGCTGGTATAACCTGGGTATCTTCTGTATATAATTATATATGTACAGCTGGTATAAGTTATACATCTTCCTGTATATAGTGATATGGAGCATGCTAGTATAACCTGGGTATCTCCTGTATATAATTATATATGTACAGCTGGTATAAGTTATACATCTTCTTGTATATAGTGATATGGAGCATGCTGGTATAACCTAGGTATCTTCTGTATATAATTATATATGTGCAGCTGGTATAAGTTATACATCTTCTTGTATATAGTGATATGGAGCATGCTGGTATAACCTGGGTATCTTCTGTATATAATTATATATGTACAGCTGGTATAAGTTATACATCTTCTTGTATATAGTGATATGGAGCATGCTGGTATAACCTGGGTATCTTCTGTATATAATTATATATGTACAGCTGGTATAAGTTATATATCTTCTTTTATATAGTGATATGGACCATGCTGGTATAACCCGGGTATATTCTGTATATAATTATATATGTACAGCTGGTATAAGTTATACATCTTCTTGTATACAGTGATATGGAGCATGCTGGTATAACCTGGGTGTCTTCTGTATATAATTATATATGTACAGCTGGTATAAGTCATACATCTTCTTGTATATAGTAATATGTAGCATGCTGGTATAACTTGGGTATCTTCTGTATATAATTATATATGTACAGCTGGTATAAGTTACACATCTTCTTGTATATAGTAATATGGAGCATGCTGGTATAACCTGGGTATATTCTGTATATAATTATATATGTACAGCTGGTGTAAGTTATACATCTTCTTGTATATAGTGATATGGAGCATGCTGTTATAACCTGGGTATCTTCTGTATATAATTATATATGTACAGCTGGTATAAGTTATACATCTTCTTGTATATAGTGATATGGAGCATGCTGGTATAACCCGGGTATATTCTGTATATAATTATATATGTACAGCTGGTATAAGTTATACATCGTCTTGTATATGGTGATATGGAGCATGCTGGTATAACCTGGGTGTCTTCTGTATATAATTATATATGTACAGCTGGTATAAGTTATACATCTTCTTGTATATGGTGATATGGAGCATGGTGGTATAACCTGGGTATCTTCTGTATATAATTATATATGTACAGCTGGTATAAGTTATACATCTTCTTGTATATAGTGATATGGTGCATGCTGGTATAACCTGGGTATCTTCTGTATATAGTTATATATGTACAGCTGGTATAAGTTATACATCTTCTTGTATATAGTGATATGGTGCATGCTGGTATAACCTGGGTGTCTTCTGTATATAGTGATATATGTACAGCTGGTATAAGTTATACATCTTCTTGTATATAGTGATATGGAGCATGCTGGTATAACCTGGGTGTCTTCTGTATATAATTATATATGTACAGCTGGTATAAGTTATACATCTTCTTGTATATGGTGATATGGAGCATGCTGGTATAACCTGGGTATCTTCTGTATATAATTATATATGTACAGCTGGTATAAGTTATACATCTTCTTGTATATAGTGATATGGCGCATGCTGGTATAACCCGGGTATATTCTGTATATAATTATATATGTACATCTGGTATAAGTTATACATCTTCTTGTATATAGTGATATGGAGCATGCTGGTATAACCTGGGTATCTTCTGTATATAATTATACATGTACAGCTGGTATAAGTTCTACATCTTCCTGTATATAGTGATATGGAGAATGCTGGTATAACCCGGGTATCTTCTGTATATAATTATATATGTACAGCTGGTATAAGTTATACATCTTCTTGTATATAGTGATACGGAGCATGCTGGTATAACCTGGGTATCTCCTGTATATAATTATATATGTACAGCTGGTATAAGTTACACATCTTCTTGTATATAGTGATATGGAGCATGCTGGTATAACCCGGGTATCTTCTGTATATAATTATATATGTACAGCTGGTATAAGTTATACATCTTCTTGTATATAGTGATATGGAGCATGCTGGTATAACCTGGGTATCTTCTGTATATAATTATATATGTACAGCTGGTATAAGTTATACATCTTCTTGTATATAGTAATATGGAGCATGCTGATATAACCCGGGTATCTTCTGTATATAATTATATATGTACAGCTGGTATAAGTTATACATCTTCTTGTATATAGTGATATGGAGCATGCTGGTATAACCTGGGTATCTTCTGTATATAATTATATATGTACAGCCGGTATAAGTTATACATCTTCTTGTATATAGTGATATGGAGCATGCTGGTATAACCTGGGAATCTTCTGTATATAATTATATATGTACGGCTGGTATAAGTTATACATCTTCTTGTATATAGTGATATGGAGCATGCTGGTATAACCTGGGCATCTTCTGTATATAATTATATATGTACAGCTGGTATAAGTTATACATCTTCTTGTATATAGTGATATGGAGCATTCTGGTATAACCTGGGTATCTTCTGTATATAATTATATATGTGCAGCTGGTATATGTTATACATCTTCTTGTATATAGTGATATGGAGCATGCTGGTATAACCTGGGTATCTTCTGTATATAATTATATATGTACAGCTCGTATAAGTTATACATCTTCCTGTATATAGGGATATGGAGCATGCTGGTATAACCTGGGTATCTTCTGTATATAATTATATATGTACAGCTGGTATAAGTTATGCATCTTCTTGTACATAGTGATATGGAGCATGCTGGTATAACCTGGGTATCTCCTGTATATAATTATATATGTACAGCTGGTATAAGTTATACATCTTCTTGTATATAGTGATATGGAGCATGCTGGTATAACCTGGGTATCTCCTGTATATAATTATATATGTACAGCTGGTATAAGTTATACATCTTCTTGTACATAGTGATATGGAGCATGCTGGTATAACCTGGGTATCTCCTGTATATAATTATATATGTACAGCTGGTATAAGTTATACATCTTCCTGTATATAGTGATATGGAGCATGCTGGTATAACCTAGGTATCTTCTGTATATAATTATATATGTACAGCTGGTATAAGTTATACATCTTCTTGTATATAGTGATATGGCGCATGCTGGTATAACCCGGGTATATTCTGTATATAATTATATATGTACATCTGGTATAAGTTATACATCTTCTTGTATATAGTGATATGGAGCATGCTGGTATAACCTGGGTATCTTCTGTATATAATTATACATGTACAGCTGGTATAAGTTATACATCTTCCTGTATATAGTGATATGGAGAATGCTGGTATAACCCGGGTATCTTCTGTATATAATTATATATGTACAGCTGGTATAAGTTATACATCTTCTTGTATATAGTGATATGGAGCATGCTGGTATAACCTGGGTATCTCCTGTATATAATTATATATGTACAGCTGGTATAAGTTACACATCTTCTTGTATATAGTGATATGGAGCATGCTGGTATAACCCGGGTATATTCTGTATATAATTATATATGTACAGCTGGTATAAGTTATACATCTTCTTGTATATAGTGATATGGAGCATGCTGGTATAACCTGGGTATCTTCTGTATATAATTATATATGTACAGCTGGTATAAGTTATACATCTTCTTGTATATAGTAATATGGAGCATGCTGATATAACCCGGGTATCTTCTCTATATAATTATATATGTACAGCTGGTATAAGTTATACATCTTCTTGTATATAGTGATATGGAGCATGCTGGTATAACCTGGGTATCTTAGGTATATAATTATATATGTACAGCCGGTATAAGTTATACATCTTCTTGTATATAGTGATATGGAGCATGCTGGTATAACCTGGGCATCTTCTGTATATAATTATATATGTACGGCTGGTATAAGTTATACATCTTCTTGTATATAGTGATATGGAGCATGCTGGTATAACCTGGGCATCTTCTGTATATAATTATATATGTACAGCTGGTATAAGTTATACATCTTCTTGTATATAGTGATATGGAGCATTCTGGAATAACCTGGGTATCTTCTGTATATAATTATATATGTGCAGCTGGTATATGTTATACATCTTCTTGTATATAGTGATATGGAGCATGCTGGTATAACCTGGGTATCTTCTGTATATAATTGTATATGTACAGCTCGTATAAGTTATACATCTTCCTGTATATAGGGATATGGAGCATGCTGGTATAACCTGGGTATCTTCTGTATATAATTATATATGTACAGCTGGTATAAGTTATGCATCTTCTTGTACATAGTGATATGGAGCATGCTGGTATAACCTGGGTATCTCCTGTATATAATTATATATGTACAGCTGGTATAAGTTATACATCTTCTTGTATATAGTGATATGGAGCATGCTGGTATAACCTGGGTATCTCCTGTATATAATTATATATGTACAGCTGGTATAAGTTATACATCTTCTTGTATATAGTGATATGGAGCATGCTGGTATAACCTGGGTATCTCCTGTATATAATTATATATGTACAGCTGGTATAAGTTATACATCTTCTTGTATATAGTGATATGGAGCATGCTGGTATAACCTGGGTATCTTCTGTGTATAATTATATATGTACAGCAGGTATAAGTTATACATCTTCTTGTATATAGTGATATGGGGCATGCTGGTATAACCTGGGTATCTTCTGTATATAATTATATATGTACAGCTGGTATAAGTTATACATCTTCTTGTATATAGTAATATGGAGCATGCTGGTATAACCTGGGTATCTACTGTATATAATTATATATGTACAGCTAGTATAAGTTATACATCTTCCTGTATATAGTGATATGGAGCATGCTGGTATAACCTGGGTATCTTCTGTATATAATTATATATGTACAGCCGGTATATGTTATACATCTTCCTGTATATAGTGATATGGAGCATGCTGGTATAACCTGGGTATCTTCTGTATATAATTATATATGTACAGCCGGTATAAGTTATACATCTTCTTGTATATAGTGATATGGAGCATGCTGGTATAACCCGGGTATCTTCTGTATATAATTATATATGTACAGCTGGTATAAGTTATACATCTTCTTGTATATAGTGATATGTAGCATGCTGGTATAACCCGGGTATCTTCTGTATATAATTATATATGTACAGCTGGTATAAGTTATACATCTTCTTGTATATAGTGATATGGAGCATGCTGGTATAACCTGGGTATCTTCTGTATATAATTATATATGTACAGCTGGTATAAGTTATACATCTTCCTGTATATAGTGATATGGAGCATGCTAGTATAACCTGGGTATCTCCTGTATATAATTATATATGTACAGCTGGTATAAGTTATACATCTTCTTGTATATAGTGATATGGAGCATGCTGGTATAACCTAGGTATCTTCTGTATATAATTATATATGTGCAGCTGGTATAAGTTATACATCTTCTTGTATATAGTGATATGGAGCATGCTGGTATAACCTGGGTATCTTCTGTATATAATTATATATGTACAGCTGGTATAAGTTATACATCTTCTTGTATATAGTGATATGGAGCATGCTGGTATAACCTGGGTATCTTCTGTATATAATTATATATGTACAGCTGGTATAAGTTATATATCTTCTTGTATATAGTGATATGGACCATGCTGGTATAACCCGGGTATATTCTGTATATAATTATATATGTACAGCTGGTATAAGTTATACATCTTCTTGTATACAGTGATATGGAGCATGCTGGTATAACCTGGGTGTCTTCTGTATATAATTATATATGTACAGCTGGTATAAGTCATACATCTTCTTGTATATAGTAATATGTAGCATGCTGGTATAACTTGGGTATCTTCTGTATATAATTATATATGTACAGCTGGTATAAGTTACACATCTTCTTGTATATAGTAATATGGAGCATGCTGGTATAACCTGGGTATATTCTGTATATAATTATATATGTACAGCTGGTGTAAGTTATACATCTTCTTGTATATAGTGATATGGAGCATGCTGTTATAACCTGGGTATCTTCTGTATATAATTATATATGTACAGCTGGTATAAGTTATACATCTTCTTGTATATAGTGATATGGAGCATGCTGGTATAACCCGGGTATATTCTGTATATAATAATATATGTACAGCTGGTATAAGTTATACATCTTCTTGTATATGGTGATATGGAGCATGCTGGTATAACCTGGGTGTCTTCTGTATATAATTATATATGTACAGCTGGTATAAGTTATACATCTTCTTGTATATGGTGATATGGAGCATGGTGGTATAACCTGGGTATCTTCTGTATATAATTATATATGTACAGCTGGTATAAGTTATACATCTTCTTGTATATAGTGATATGGTGCATGCTGGTATAACCTGGGTATCTTCTGTATATAGTTATATATGTACAGCTGGTATAAGTTATACATCTTCTTGTATATAGTGATATGGTGCATGCTGGTATAACCTGGGTGTCTTCTGTATATAGTGATATATGTACAGCTGGTATAAGTTATACATCTTCTTGTATATAGTGATACGGAGCATGCTGGTATAACCTGGGTGTCTTCTGTATATAATTATATATGTACAGCTGGTATAAGTTATACATCTTCTTGTATATGGTGATATGGAGCATGCTGGTATAACCTGGGTATCTTCTGTATATAATTATATATGTACAGCTGGTATAAGTTATACATCTTCTTGTATATAGTGATATGGCGCATGCTGGTATAACCCGGGTATATTCTGTATATAATTATATATGTACATCTGGTATAAGTTATACATCTTCTTGTATATAGTGATATGGAGCATGCTGGTATAACCTGGGTATCTTCTGTATATAATTATACATGTACAGCTGGTATAAGTTCTACATCTTCCTGTATATAGTGATATGGAGAATGCTGGTATAACCCGGGTATCTTCTGTATATAATTATATATGTACAGCTGGTATAAGTTATACATCTTCTTGTATATAGTGATACGGAGCATGCTGGTATAACCTGGGTATCTCCTGTATATAATTATATATGTACAGCTGGTATAAGTTACACATCTTCTTGTATATAGTGATATGGAGCATGCTGGTATAACCCGGGTATCTTCTGTATATAATTATATATGTACAGCTGGTATAAGTTATACATCTTCTTGTATATAGTGATATGGAGCATGCTGGTATAACCTGGGTATCTTCTGTATATAATTATATATGTACAGCTGGTATAAGTTATACATCTTCTTGTATATAGTAATATGGAGCATGCTGATATAACCCGGGTATCTTCTGTATATAATTATATATGTACAGCTGGTATAAGTTATACATCTTCTTGTATATAGTGATATGGAGCATGCTGGTATAACCTGGGTATCTTCTGTATATAATTATATATGTACAGCCGGTATAAGTTATACATCTTCTTGTATATAGTGATATGGAGCATGCTGGTATAACCTGGGAATCTTCTGTATATAATTATATATGTACGGCTGGTATAAGTTATACATCTTCTTGTATATAGTGATATGGAGCATGCTGGTATAACCTGGGCATCTTCTGTATATAATTATATATGTACAGCTGGTATAAGTTATACATCTTCTTGTATATAGTGATATGGAGCATTCTGGTATAACCTGGGTATCTTCTGTATATAATTATATATGTGCAGCTGGTATATGTTATACATCTTCTTGTATATAGTGATATGGAGCATGCTGGTATAACCTGGGTATCTTCTGTATATAATTATATATGTACAGCTCGTATAAGTTATACATCTTCCTGTATATAGGGATATGGAGCATGCTGGTATAACCTGGGTATCTTCTGTATATAATTATATATGTACAGCTGGTATAAGTTATGCATCTTCTTGTACATAGTGATATGGAGCATGCTGGTATAACCTGGGTATCTCCTGTATATAATTATATATGTACAGCTGGTATAAGTTATACATCTTCTTGTATATAGTGATATGGAGCATGCTGGTATAACCTGGGTATCTCCTGTATATAATTATATATGTACAGCTGGTATAAGTTATACATCTTCTTGTACATAGTGATATGGAGCATGCTGGTATAACCTGGGTATCTCCTGTATATAATTATATATGTACAGCTGGTATAAGTTATACATCTTCTTGTATATAGTGATATGGAGCATGCTGGTATAACCTGGGTATCTCCTGTATATAATTATATATGTACAGCTGGTATAAGTTATACATCTTCTTGTATATAGTGATATGGAGCATGCTGGTATAACCTGGGTATCTTCTGTGTATAATTATATATGTACAGCAGGTATAAGTTATACATCTTCTTGTATATAGTGATATGGGGCATGCTGGTATAACCTGGGTATCTTCTGTATATAATTATATATGTACAGCTGGTATAAGTTATACATCTTCTTGTATATAGTAATATGGAGCATGCTGGTATAACCTGGGTATCTTCTGTATATAATTATATATCTACAGCTAGTATAAGTTATACATCTTCCTGTATATAGTGATATGGAGCATGCTGGTATAACCTGGGTATCTTCTGTATATAATTATATATGTACAGCCGGTATATGTTATACATCTTCCTGTATATAGTGATATGGAGCATGCTGGTATAACCTGGGTATCTTCTGTATATAATTATATATGTACAGCCGGTATAAGTTATACATCTTCTTGTATATAGTGATATGGAGCATGCTGGTATAACCCGGGTATCTTCTGTATATAATTATATATGTACAGCTGGTATAAGTTATACATCTTCTTGTATATAGTGATATGTAGCATGCTGGTATAACCCGGGTATCTTCTGTATATAATTATATATGTACAGCTGGTATAAGTTATACATCTTCTTGTATATAGTGATATGGAGCATGCTGGTATAACCTGGGTATCTTCTGTATATAATTATATATGTACAGCTGGTATAAGTTATACATCTTCCTGTATATAGTGATATGGAGCATGCTAGTATAACCTGGGTATCTCCTGTATATAATTATATATGTACAGCTGGTATAAGTTATACATCTTCTTGTATATAGTGATATGGAGCATGCTGGTATAACCTAGGTATCTTCTGTATATAATTATATATGTGCAGCTGGTATAAGTTATACATCTTCTTGTATATAGTGATATGGAGCATGCTGGTATAACCTGGGTATCTTCTGTATATAATTATATATGTACAGCTGGTATAAGTTATACATCTTCTTGTATATAGTGATATGGAGCATGCTGGTATAACCCGGGTATATTCTGTATATAATTATATATGTACAGCTGGTATAAGTTATACATCTTCTTGTATATAGTGATATGGAGCATGCTGGTATAACCTGGGTATCTTCTGTATATAATTATATATGTACAGCTGGTATAAGTTATACATCTTCTTGTATATAGTGATATGGAGCATGCTGGTATAACCCGGGTATATTCTGTATATAATTATATATGTACAGCTGGTATAAGTTATACATCTTCTTGTATATAGTGATATGGAGCATGCTGGTATAACCTAGGTATCTTCTGTATATAATTATATATGTGCAGCTGGTATAAGTTATACATCTTCTTGTATATAGTGATATGGAGCATGCTGGTATAACCTGGGTATCTTCTGTATATAATTATATATGTACAGCTGGTATAAGTTATACATCTTCTTGTATATAGTGATATGGAGCATGCTGGTATAACCCGGGTATATTCTGTATATAATTATATATGTACAGCTGGTATAAGTTATACATCTTCTTGTATATAGTGATATGGAGCATGCTGGTATAACCTGGGTATCTTCTGTATATAATTATATATGTACAGCTGGTATAAGTTATACATCTTCTTGTATATAGTGATATGGAGCATGCTGGTATAACCCGGGTATATTCTGTATATAATTATATATGTACAGCTGGTATAAGTTATACATCTTCTTGTATATAGTGATATGGAGCATGCTGGTATAACCTGGGTGTCTTCTGTATATAATTATATATGTACAGCTGGTATAAGTTATACATCTTCTTGTATATGGTGATATGGAGCATGGTGGTATAACCTGGGTATCTTCTGTATATAATTATATATGTACAGCTGGTATAAGTTATACATCTTCTTGTATATAGTGATATGGTGCATGCTGGTATAACCTGGGTATCTTCTGTATATAGTTATATATGTACAGCTGGTATAAGTTATACATCTTCTTGTATATAGTGATATGGTGCATGCTGGTATAACCTGGGTGTCTTCTGTATATAGTGATATATGTACAGCTGGTATAAGTTATACATCTTCTTGTATATAGTGATATGGAGCATGCTGGTATAACCTGGGTGTCTTCTGTATATAATTATATATGTACAGCTGGTATAAGTTATACATCTTCCTGTATATAGTGATATGGAGAATGCTGGTATAACCCGGGTATCTTCTGTATATAATTATATATGTACAGCTGGTATAAGTTATACATCTTCTTGTATATAGTGATATGGAGCATGCTGGTATAACCTGGGTATCTCCTGTATATAATTATATATGTACAGCTGGTATAAGTTACACATCTTCTTGTATATAGTGATATGGAGCATGCTGGTATAACCCGGGTATCTTCTGTATATAATTATATATGTACAGCTGGTATAAGTTATACATCTTCTTGTATATAGTGATATGGAGCATGCTGGTATAACCTGGGTATCTTCTGTATATAATTATATATGTACAGCTGGTATAAGTTATACATCTTCTTGTATATAGTAATATGGAGCATGCTGATATAACCCGGGTATCTTCTGTATATAATTATATATGTACAGCTGGTATAAGTTATACATCTTCTTGTATATAGTGATATGGAGCATGCTGGTATAACCTGGGTATCTTCTGTATATAATTATATATGTACAGCCGGTATAAGTTATACATCTTCTTGTATATAGTGATATGGAGCATGCTGGTATAACCTGGGAATCTTCTGTATATAATTATATATGTACGGCTGGTATAAGTTATACATCTTCTTGTATATAGTGATATGGAGCATGCTGGTATAACCTGGGCATCTTCTGTATATAATTATATATGTACAGCTGGTATAAGTTATACATCTTCTTGTATATAGTGATATGGAGCATTCTGGTATAACCTGGGTATCTTCTGTATATAATTATATATGTGCAGCTGGTATATGTTATACATCTTCTTGTATATAGTGATATGGAGCATGCTGGTATAACCTGGGTATCTTCTGTATATAATTATATATGTACAGCTCGTATAAGTTATACATCTTCCTGTATATAGGGATATGGAGCATGCTGGTATAACCTGGGTATCTTCTGTATATAATTATATATGTACAGCTGGTATAAGTTATGCATCTTCTTGTACATAGTGATATGGAGCATGCTGGTATAACCTGGGTATCTCCTGTATATAATTATATATGTACAGCTGGTATAAGTTATACATCTTCTTGTATATAGTTATATGGAGCATGCTGGTATAACCTGGGTATCTCCTGTATATAATTATATATGTACAGCTGGTATAAGTTATACATCTTCTTGTATATAGTGATATGGAGCATGCTGGTATAACCTGGGTATCTCCTGTATATAATTATATATGTACAGCTGGTATAAGTTATACATCTTCTTGTATATAGTGATATGGAGCATGCTGGTATAACCTGGGTATCTCCTGTATATAATTATATATGTACAGCTGGTATAAGTTATACATCTTCTTGTATATAGTGATATGGAGCATGCTGGTATAACCTGGGTATCTTCTGTATATAATTATAGATGTACAGCTGGTATAAGTTATACATCTTCTTGTATATAGTGATATGGAGCATGCTGCTATAACCTGGCCATTGTTCTTTTTCCCCTGTGTATTTTCAGACTATGCGGACTTGTCTCATGATCCAGAGACCGTATCTCATTCATAAGGGACATTTAACGCTACATCGAGTCCTCCCAGAACACTTCCTCATGTTATAGCATTTCGCACAGCACGGCTTTGTATTTTATTCAATGTGTCCATATTCCACTAATCTGAGGGCTTTACCTACTAAACTGATACCAAAACTGTCAAGAGAAACAACTCCACATGGAAACTCACAACGACGCTGCTAAACTCCGCGATTTTGGAGACCAAATTATTTCAAAACAGCTCCTTCTCAGCTAATAAATTACTGTCGTGCAGCATAATGCGCTGACTGTATATAATGCGCTGACTGTATATAATGCGCTGACTGTATATAATGCGCTGACTGTATATAATGCGCTGACTGTATATAATGCGCTGACTGTATATAATGCGCTGACTGTATATACTGCGCTGACTGTATATACTGCGCTGACTGTATATACTGCGCTGACTGTATATAATGTGCTGACTGTATATAATGCGCTGACTGTATATAATGCGCTGACTGTATATACTGGGCTGACTGTATATACTGGGCTGACTGTATATACTGGGCTGACTGTATATACTGGGCTGACTGTATATAATGTGCGGCTGGTTATAGACTAAGCGGAGCATTATGGTAAAGAGAGACGTTTTACACCTCATTGTAACATTTTCTTGATACATCCGGCTCCTCTTGTAACAGTTTTATTTTTTTTACGGATTTCTTGGTTGCAAATGTTTCTGGGAAAGCTGGGTGACTACCAATGTGGATGCTATTAAAGACTCCTTAAAAGCTAACCTATGGACAATCAATACTTGTTAGAAGGGTCCCCTGAAAACAAAAATGTCACATGGTGTCCCCCTGTTGAGACCCACAGTGATCAGTTGTAATCTGTGGATATACCTGCCAGTAAGTGTTAAATTTCCCTGCAGCGCCACCACAGGAGAAATGAAGGATTGCACAGTGTCCATTCATATCAATATGTTTTTCCTGGATCCCCCCCCCCCCCCATTCCAGAGATATGATTCACGGTTTTCTTCGCTCCCTATATGCTAATTTGCTGTCGTTAGTCAATGGGGTGGAGCTAGCTTCCCTGCCTCTGATGCTGACCAATCAGAGTGAGGCAGCATGAGGGTAGTTCACACCCTGTTGGCTAACTACAACGACATAGCATAGAAGGAGCCAACACAACAGGTGGCCATATCTCTGGAACGGGGGGTCCAGGAAATAAAGAAAAACAGCGCTGGAATCAGGGAGACCGCGCTATTCAGGTCAGTAAACGAGTTCTACGTATATGACCTAGTGACTGGTCCTCTTTAAGCTGCTTAGAGACCACAAACACTTTCTTGTAATCAAATTTGACAAGTGACGAGAAAAGTTGTAAATTTTAACATCCAATTTGCAAATTTTGATTTGTCACGTCTTATGACAAAATTTAGCGTAAACTGCTTAGCGCACGTGAGCCAAAATTCTCTGAATTAATTTATAAAAACCTGAAATTTGCCACAAATTAAATTCATTTAAAGCGTGACCTTTCCAGGACGGTATTGATATTCTGGATCCAGTACAAAGGAAAGCGTAATATTGTGTAATATCATAGAAGGGGAACGGGTCACCAGCAGCTTAAAATAAAGTGGAAAGTGACCTTCTCACGTCATTATGAGATTAATGTTTTCTAAGCGACTCCGTGCGTCTGACCGAGCTGGAGACCATTTATTTAGTGAAGGTTGAAATAAAACGTCGATTTATCCTATTGTGTTACTTTGTCATTTACGTTCAGAGCAAATAGAGCACTCAAGCCAAAAGACTGACTGAGATACGGCAGCGGAGTAAAAACAAAAAAAAACCTTCCACACCACTACATAAAATCGTGTACCTATAGAGCTGCGGTGTCTAGTAATAGGATCTAATTCCAAGGACCTAGAACACACTTAAAGGGGCTCTCCGCTTTGGACAATGACTACTTGTTAGAAGAAACCCTTGACAATAAGATGATCACGAAGTCTCCTCCTGCTGAGACCCCCAGCGATCACCGGTGATCTGTGGGGAAACTTGTCAGTAAGTGTTCAGCTTCCCTGCAGCGCCACCACAGGAGAAATGAAGTATTACACAGTGTCCATTCATATCAATATGTTGTCTGTGTAATATAGGACAGGACAGGTCCTCCAGAGAGAGAGACGCTCTATGTGACCGCTCTTCACCCTAGAATACCCTAATAGGGTGTATAAAAATGGGTTTTCTAAACCGAAAAACCTTTTTAAAAGTTTTTTTTCTAGGAATTTACTCAAAGGTTTTAACCGGGACTTTAAAAAATCTGCAGTAGGGAAGGAGATGGTATAAAATAATAAACTATCAGATACTCACCACCTGAAACGCTCCCCACTCCAGCTCTAAAGCTCCGTTTTCCACCGCTCCGTTCATGGCAGCTTCATTACAGCGATTGGCTGCAGCGGCACGTGACGGATGACCGTCAAAATCTTCTGAGACCGGAGGAGCGGAGAACGGAGCCTCAGTGCTTGGGCAGGGGGCATTTCAGGTGGTGCTTACCTGCTAATTTAATTAACCCCTTTAAGACATCGATTTCTGACCCCCGGGACCACCACTGATCAGCAGAATGAAGGGGCCCCTTCACTGTAGAACCAGACATAGCAGAGCTCAGTTACTGTAGTTCGTGAACCCATGTAATGAACTCAAGATGCCATATGAAGTGCAGTAAAAGGGTCAGCTCCTCCATCCTTAACCAGCACTGCCCATTGCCACCAGAGCTGCGCTCTCCTACGCTTCTCCCCAGAACAGTGTAAGGGTCAGTTCACACGTTGCGTGAATACTGCAGATTTTCCGCTACAGAAATCGTTGTGGAAAATCCGCAGTACATACCATAGCGCAAAGTGGATGAGATAAAACAATTCTCATCCACATGCTGCGTAAATACGGAGCGGAAAAAAACGCTCAGAAATTGACCTGCAGTGCCGGATTCTATTCCGCAGGACGTCAATTGTATTTGCGTAAACGCTGCTTATTTGTTGCGGGTTTTCCCCATTGAATACAATAGGGAGGTAAATCCGGCCACATATAGAAGTGGTTGCATATTGTGCAGTGGGTTCGCAGCGATTCCGCCGCAAAATACGCAAATCAGAAAAGAAAATAAATCTCATACTTACCCAAAGTCTGTGTTCCTCCCTCCAGCGCAGCCTCATGGGATGACATTTTATCCCATGTGACCCCTGCAGCCAATTACAAGCTGTAGCGGTCTCCTGGGATGAAACGTCGTGCTAGCGGGTCGGTTAATGCAGCAGTTTTCCGTAGCAGACATTCCGGGCAAAAAACTGCACCACAGTTTGGTGCGCTTTTTCGCCCAGTATTCCCTGTGGCGCACAGGGCGGATACGCTGCGTGATTTTACACCGCCCCGTGTGAACACAGCCTTACAGTGTTGGCAGCAAATGATAGAGCTCCCTAGTAAGAGGACAATATCGCAAGATTGTCACAAATAAGGAATTAAAACGACACATTTTGATACATTTCTTGGCAATGAACCTTATTATTTTTTTAGAAATTGCTGCTCAATAAGAAACTCCGATAACGGCTTCAATTTTCATGTTCTTAATTAAAGATTATCTTGCAGTTGAATCTCCTCAATATCAGGCGGCTTCTCCCCAGACTTCTCTCCATCTCTCTCCTCCCAGGGACTCGCATCGTCCTCTGATCAGTGTTCAAACACGGCACAAAACGGCAGCGATTGCCATAGATATCGCACAGTAATGGAGTGTGAGGGCTCACACACACGACTGTTGTTTTTCAGTGTCCTATCCGTTTTTCTTCTCCGTCTTTGAGGTCCGTCTCACCTATTCTAGTTTGTGGGTCCGCAAAAAAACAAAAAACGCTGAATCTGAATAAACTCCACCCAAATCAAGGGCAAGATGGGGGACAGATTCCAACAGATATGGAGGGACCCATAATGTAACCATGGGGCCCAACAGTCCATAGACTCAACTACTCGTTCCACCTCAAACATCTCCTGGTGCCATTATTTATCACGGAAAATCGCAGACACTTTATTCTTAACAGAGGTTGGATCAGAGGCAAAATGAAGTGTCCTTAGTAAAGAACTCCCCAAATACCATCATACAATACCAAAATAAATAATAGTGCCATAACATGCCAGAATAATACCGTCCATACAGTGCTGAAATAAAAGCATCACACAATGCCCAAATAATACCACAGGGCAGTGCCATAATATAACCATGAACGGCATAAATAACACCACCACTATTATTATAATTTTGTACCCAAGTAATACCGCAATACAGAGGTCAAATAAATGTCAAATTAAACCTCTAATACAGTGCAGAAATGGCAGCGCTAATCAATGCCCATATAATAGCACTATGACATAATACTGTTATACCATGATGAAACAGTGCATTACCATGCCCAAATAATACAGATATAAAATGGCATAATACCGCCATACAGCGCATAGATACCACCATCATTAAGATTTTATACCACCATACAGTGCTAAAATAACAGATTACAGTGCCCAATAATTACAACTATAAAATGACATAATACCGCCATACCATGATGAAAAAACAGCGAACTAGAGTGCCCTAATAGTACCACTATAAAATAGCATCATACCACCCTACAATGGTCAAATAACGGTAACAAGTTCAGTCTAATTTAAACCCTCATACAGTGCTGAAATACCAGAGTCAAACAATGCCCAAATAATATCACTATAAAAGGGCATAATACTGCCATAAGATCATGAAAAAATATGGGCAATATAGTGGCCAAATAATATCACTATAAAATAGCATAATACCGCCATACAGTGGTCAAACAACAATGCCGAATGGTGCCAAATTAAAACCCTCATACAGTGCTGAAACACCAGAGCCATGCAATGCCCAAATAATACCACTACAAAATAGCATAATACCGCCATACAGTGGTCAGATAATGCCAAACGGTGCCAAATTAAAAGCCTCATACAGTGCTGAAACACCAGAGCCATGCAATGCCCAAATAATACCACTATAAAATGGCATAACACCGCCATACAGTGCATAAATACCACCATCAAGATATTGTACTCAAGTAATACCACCATAGAGTGCTGAAATAACAATATTACAGTGCCCAAATAATACCACTATAAAGTAACATAATACCGCCATACAGAGGTCACATAACTGTGGCAATTTTCAACCCTCATACAGTGCTGAAATACCAGAGCCATAAAATGCCCAAATGATGCCACTATAAAAAGACCTAAAATCACCAATACCACGATGAAACAAAAGTGCATTACAGCGCCCAAATAAAACAAAAAACCGGCATAATACCGCCATACCGCTACTTCATATCACTGCACTCAAATAATACCCGCCATAAACCTGGTTCTGCGCGGCGTGCGCGAGATCTATCAGAGACCGTTATTACAAATGCTGTAACCCGCTGATGGGGGAGGGGGCGCGGGGTGCGATCTCTTAATTGGATTCAGACTATATGATCTGAACGGCGTCAAAAACATGAAGTTTGGCTGGATTTGCTCTTTAAACTTTTGCAAATAAAGTAATTATCATCGACATAAAACCCAGAATGAAATTGGCGTTCTCCTCGCTTGTAAACATGTTGTTCTGGAGGTATTTTAAGTAACAGGTCATTAAGGATTTAATTACACATTGTATCTTTTAGATTATATTCCGTGATCTCGCCTCAAACTTATCAGAACCCCCGAGCGGACTCCACCGAGCGCCGACACTGCGATTGTAAAGCCTTAAAGGGCCCTTACCCCTAAAATCAAAAATGTACTTCTTGTCTCATCCTCTTCTGTCCAATTATTTATTCTATTCTGGCATTTGTTAAGTCCATCGGCTCCTGGGAAAGTGGAGTGACACCCAATAGGGCTCCAATTACAGCTCCTATAGAGGTCGTCACTCAGCTTTTCTAGAATACTGAATGCCAAATTGCCCAGCTATGCATAGATGGAGACCAAATTTCTACACAATTGGGCAGATCTGTCATTCAGGACTCTAGAAAAGCTGGATGAAAACCAGGATAGCCACCATACAGCTCAGGGTCAGCTCCCCCATGTGTCACGTAATGCGACTGTATGTAAGTACAAGGCATATCCTGGCAGAATTAGGGTAAACCGGATGACAACCCCTATAGGAGCCATAATGGTGGCCATGGATTGGTTATCACCCAGCTTTCCCAGACGCAGATTTTTTTATGTTACATCATTTATACGACTTGTAACAAACGTCTTCAGTTCGTAGAGACAAGATTAATTTTGTGCTGATGTTTAATTAGCGGCAAACACAGAAACGATGGACGATTCCTGCGTAGGAGAGAAGTCATCCTGACCCCGCTGGTCCGGGAGATTGGTGCCCGCTCTGGTATTCCCACTGATTTTCTGATTGAATTAACAGGAACGGAATTAATTAACGGATGTAAAAGGGGATTGTTCTACATCATCTCATTCATTTAACCCCGGTCTGCTCATTCCGAAAGTCCGAAATCCAAGCGCAAATATCTCCCGGGTGAAACGCGTCAACTTGAACCCCGCTCCGGAGTAGATTCAGTTATGTCCGATAATCGATAAAAAGAAGAATATAAAAAGGACGAAACCATTAACAATCAGTTAGATTCCCATTAGATACAATGTTTCCAACTAGAGATGCGCAAAACTTTGAAAACTCACTTTACTGCCGTTTCGCCAATGGGTGTACTTCCTAGGACGGAGGCGTGTATGCCGTATACGGGGGTATATGGATCCATAGTGCAGCCTCCATTGTCTTATCCATCGCTCTGGGATACGAAATTCATCTTTTTACGAAATGTTGGTAAAGTAGATTTTCAATACGGATGTAAAGGAAAAGCGAAGCCCCCCCCCCCCCCAAAGCGCAAAATTGACTTATTACTTTGTGTTTCAGGTCTTACGCACACGCCAATGTTGTGAGTACTGAGTCTGTATGGCGGCACACAGGGTCCCTATGGTCCTGTATTATAGAGCTGTAGATAGGACATGTGCCGCCATATAGTGACATCGTGCCACACTGTAGCATTACTTCTAGGGGAGAACACCTCCGTGATAGGGCGTCCAATGGAACATTCCGCAATTGTCACAGATTCCATATGTCTCCAAAGAAATCGGCAACGTGCATTATGGACCATACGTACAACACCGATCCAGGACACCGCCATGTGACTGAATTAGAGAAATGTGTTAATTGGTTCAATAGATACGTGAATCTCAGCCTCAGGAAAAGGCGACGCTTCAGTTTAGGATTGTGAGAGGGAAGATCATAAGTAACGTCCTGATCATATCTGGCAGCACATGAATTAGTCAGCGGCCGGGAGATGTCATGGAGTCCGCGCCAATTAGGATGTGGAGTCAATAATAATGATGATGAGCCGGAAGGCTGCGATCATCGCCTCATTGGTCAGCGTGATTGTGTGAGGAGTCAATTCAGCGACTGGAACTTGTCACCTGGTAATGACCTCGTTCTGCTCCACGCCTCATAATGATGTCTGCGAAGAACTACAGAAGGGAGAGATTAGAAGCTGCCGGAATGGACAAACCTAGTGACAAAGTACTACATCCCTTCTTATACTCCAGTCACATCTAAAGCTGCGTTTCAAGTTATGCTGTTCACTTCTACATCCCACCTTATACTCCAGTCACATCTAAAGCTGCATTTCAAGTCATGCTGTTCACTTCTACATCCCACCTTATTCTCCAGTCACATCTAAAGCTGCATTTTAAGTCATGCTGTTCACTTCTACATCCCACCTTATTCTCCAGTCACATCTAAAGCTGCATTTCAAGTCATGCTGTTCACTTCTACCTCAATTCTTATTCTCCAGTCACATCTAAAGCTGCATTTCAAATCATGCTGTTCATCTTCTACATGCCTTCTTATTCTCCAGTCACATCTAAAGCTGCATTACATATCATGCTGTTCACTTCTATATCCCTTCTTATTCTCCAGTCACATCTAAAGCTGCATTACATATCATGCTGTTCACTTCTACATCCCTTCTTATTCTCCAGTCACATCTAAAGCTGCATTTGAGGTTGTGCTCTTCACTTCTACATCCTGTTTTATACTCCAGTTACATCTAAAGCTGCATTTGAAATCATGCTGGTTTTGAGTAACCAGCAGCATTACACATCTCTCTGTCACCCCCTTCTGGTTCAGTATCTGTGAAGAGCGTGTTATCCTCCCTAGGACCAGAAGACCCCTGTGTAGGAAATGTGCATGGGCCCCCTGTTCTTCAGCCTGAGTGGGCATATCCCCAGGGTCTCACTAGCCGTAAACCAACATTGGTGGCAGAAGGTAACGAGTAGAGGGACTTTTGGTTGCATTGGTACTGAATTTCCCAGCATGCAGTACTAAGACGTATTTGGCGCGCTCTGTGATTTGGAGGGTACACCGTGAGCTCGCTACTCCAATTTATGGACATCTTAAACATGCCCATACATACTGGAAACCCGTCCTCCTTACAGGTAGCCCAAAGGTGATGACCCCTGTGCCCTCAGGGCCCCGAGTAAAAGAACGTGCTGCAGAGGCAATATGTCTGCCCACGTCTCCTCCATACATCAGGCTCTGAACAAACATCCCATAATACATCTGCTGAGTGGTTGAGGGGTGTGGCTGTCAACACATTGCTGACACATTCCAGCTAACGACACGCAGAATACAGCAACAAACAAAATGGGAATTATAAGAATATAAAACAGATCACTGCAGAACCTGTCATATATGACCAATGGGATCCCCAACAATCACCAGAATGAACGGCTCTGACTGTCATGGGCCAATCTGGTGTATCCTAAATGAAGAAGAGTGCACCCAACTGCAATGCAAGACATGGCTTTGGACGAAAAATCTGCAGTTGGACCCGCTCAGACTTTAAAGAGGGTCTCTGCCTTGGACAATCCCTATTTCTTAAAAGGAACCTTTACAATAAACTGATCACAAAGTGTCCTCCTGCTGGGACCCCAGCGATCAGCTGTGATCTGTGGGGAAACCTGGTGGTAAATGTTTCGTTTCCCTGCAGCGCCACCACAGGAGAAATGAAGTATTACACAGTGTCCATTCATATCAATGAGACAGAAACGCTCTATGTAACAATCGCTCTCCACTCTGATCAAGAGATGAGGATCCAAAACAAAAGACCCCCCTCTTTGAACTCCAAATTCCCTAATACTGTGTATGACAATGGGAATCTAAAGTGGACAATCCCTTTAATCCCAATAATTAAGAAAATGGTTTCTTATTCCCTTCCCTAATACGTTCTTGTTCTATATTCGCCAATTGTATTTCGAGCAGCTTTGTAGGATAATACCGATACGGTCCACGTAGGTGTTAGGAGTCACGTACCGTAAGCCGAAGTGTAACAAAGATGATAAATCTCGTTTAAAAGCGCAGCCGACGTAGACAATTCTTCGAAATTCAGAGTAATGGGAGGATGACGGACCGTCTGCGATTCCATTTCCAAACTCCATGTTCATTTTATAAGCTGAAGAGTTGAATAAATCTCGGAGTAAAGGGAACAAGTGAGACACAGTAACTCAGGGGACAGTCGACAGACGGAGACACGAGGCAGAGCCGGGATCGCTGGAAACATCATCGCCAGCGCCGAGAGTGGAAATGTATCCTCTGAGTCACCTGACACGTTTCAATAGGGCCTGAGTTATTGGCAATAAATGGAATGGGACAATATCACAGCCTCACTTATAAAATGACACGTTCCCATAAAACACAGCGATGCAGCGCGACGACACGTGTCCTGGAACGTTACTCCACCGGAGACGGACCTGCTGCTCGTCTTAAAGGCACCGGACAAAAAAGCATCTGCTCAATGTCAGAAGTGTAGCATTCAATAACCTGGACCGCTATAGACCCAGGACTGCATTATGAACCAACCAAATGGGCCTAATGCCTTTGGATCTTCCCTAGGGTTTTCTCACCTTGTCGCAACACTTCTAGTCCACTTTATCTTCGCTCCTGGGTAGTTTGTGGACAGCAAATACATGACATGGCACCAGCTGTGTCGTAGCTCTAGGCTTGTATCTAAATACCCTGGCAATGGTTTGTTTGAACCCCCTGGCATTCAGAACGCAGGGAACCAGTGGCGGATTATCATTAGGGCGGTTCGGGCAGCCGCCCGGGGCCCAAGGCTCCCAGGGGACCCATGGCCGCTCTTACCGCACAAGACCGCACAGGCCCCCTCATGCCCGGTGGCGTCGCTAGCACCGGCGGGGGCCTCGGTGCTAGCGGCAGCCACATTCATTTGTATCTGAGTCCTCAGATACAAACGAATATTATAGGCTGCAGACCACATTAGGCTTGCAGCCTATCAGGCGCTGGGAAGACTCCCTGCACAGGCCGGCGTGATGAGGTACTGCATCACGCCGGTCTGCGCATGCGTCTAGTCGTAACACCTATTTGTTAATGCTTGCCCAAAAAGGTAGTGTTAACAATAGTTACGGCGCGGCAGGGCGGCGGTGCGGAAGGGGGGCCCAAGTTTGGGTAACAGCCCGGGGCCCATGGTCTACTTAATCCGCCACAGCAGGGAACATGCACCGCCAGCCCCCCACTAGCTACACCCTCTGGTCCACCAGGCTTTCCACAGTCATTCAGCACTTTATAAAGCAATGTTATGCATATATAGGGTTATTGCTTGGGTACAGTATGGCGGTATTATTTGATTAGTATGATAACAGCATTAATTCCATTATAAAGGAGCAGGGCCCCAAAACTATATTGCTCAGAGGCTGAAAAATATATTGTTCCAACCTCATATAGACCCTTTATTGCTGCCAATCATGAATACTTCATTTTGCACTTCATGTAACATAACTACAGGTATGGATTGTAGATAATAGTAGCTTCTATTCACATAACATAAAGCTAAAGCAGCAAGGTGTTGTGGGTATTCAGAAATATAAAATACACAAAGCAAAAATCAGCTATAAAAGATCATGCGGATAAGTCCTGCATTACCTGTAATTAAAGTCATTCTACAGGCAGAAGGGTCACGTTCAATAAAACGACAGGGTCGGAATAGTTACGACCAGTTATGGCATTTTGATGCCAGCTACTAGGGCGATCACATGGGTTGTCAAAGACGTTTCTTGCTAGACACTGCGGGTGTTTATTATAACATGTCAGTATATATAGCGGACAGGGCCCAAAGCAAACCTTCAGATACGGCCCCTTGCTAGCGGCTCAGAGATTACTGCCTTTTATTAAGTAACTGAACCCCTTTAACCTTTGATCGACTGTTTCTACCATCACTATATTTAAAGGTGGCTGTGAAACTCCTAAAGGTTGGTGATCTCCCGTGTAGTAGTACCGACTCACCCCGTAATATATGGGTTCGGCAAGTTGGCCACACATGGCCAGCTATTCCTCCCGCCTATTTCATGCCCGCTCTGCTTGGCGCTAGTTTATTTCAATGGATCCTCGGCCAAGTTCAGTCTTGTGTACGGGCACCTTCGCACCAATTCTTGGTCGAATCCCCTCATGTATTTAGACCTTCAGCTATGCCAGTGGCACCAGCTAGCACAATGGGCTCTAAAGGCCCTTTTACATGGACCAATTAATGGGCAAATGCTTCGTTCATTGGCTGATTGTATCGTTCATGCAGCCGTAGTTCGAGCGCTCGTCCCCATACATAGCGCCTTGTGAAAGGAGTAAATGAGCGCCAATCAACGAGCTGTCTCGTTGATCGGCACTCATTTACACGGCCCATGTAAGAAGACCCTAACCATTTCTTTTTTTTAATGACATCAGAGCCTTCCCTTTCCTATAAGAACAGAGTATGACAACCTGGTTAATTTATCTATCTGGATGGCGCCAACATGATGGCGCCTGATCTTTACTTTACATCTATCCAATTGTTGGACCCACCGCCATATTAAAGGGGTTGTCCACTAACGGACAACTGATGACCTTTCCACCGAATAGGTCATCAGAATATGATCGTGGAGGTCCGACACCCTGACCCCGTACCGATCAGCTGTTCCGGCAGCCTCCGGGCACTGGACGTCCATGCCGGAAGCACATGGCTCCGGTCATGGAATAGCGGCCAAGCTGCAGTACTGTCCAAGTGAATAGGAGCAGAGCTGCAGTTCTGCAGCCCGGCCGCTATGCAATGTATGAGGCCAACTGCTTCCAACACCGTACATCGCATAATGTCACGTTGGGTATGTGGACCCAATGGGCCATACCGCCTTGACGGTATGGCAGCTGGCCAACAGGACACAGGTCACAGTCTATAGTTCGTATACGGTACCTGTGGTAGCTCAGACAGTAGCAAGACAGGCTCGGCTGGGACTAGGAAGCAGGCAGGCACCAGGCGTGGTTTAGAAGGACAGGCGTGGTACTCACTAAAGCACGACTTCAGCTCAATGCGGCACTTGACCAGGATAGCACAGGAGTCAGGTTACAGGTAGAAGGAACGGGAAACACTGGGAACTGGAGACACTTAGGGGACCATTTGCAAAGACAGACTACAACGCTCAGGCAATGCAGAAAGGGGCAGAGCCCTTCTTATAGTCCAGGGTGCTCATGGGCTATATTTGGTCTTTAACTTAAGTGCATGCGCTGGCCCTTTAACAGCGAGCACGAGCGTCGCACGCACCCTACGGGACACGGCAGAGCGAAGCAGAAGTGATTCCTGAGGACGAGATGGAGACAAGCGCTCATAGATCTATGGCAGCAGCCGTCAGGAGGTAAGCAAACCTGGCTGCCCGTGGCCATGGGCATTACAAATGTGCAAGAACATCCGCTGCCCGCAGACAGCCAGAACAGCTGATCGGCGCGGGGTCCAGGTTTCGGACCCGCAGCGATCATATATTGATGACCTGTCCGGTGGATAGGTCATTAGTTGTCATGTAGTGGAAAACTCCTTTAATGTTCAATCCAATATCCAATTATAGGTTTGATTGTCAGGAAGCCAAAAACATGACCCCAGATATATTCGAGCGTGAACTGGATTTTGACACATTCTCTGCCATTTCTATATGGAAAAAATATTGAACATGAATTTTAACACGTCCACGTTGCCCATATTGCCCCATTTGTCAGTTCCATAGTTATCTGCTCTGCTAATTCCTCTATGTGACATCGTCATCTATCCCGAGCGTAACCCACGGCCCCTCAGTCCTCTTACCCGCCATAAATATTCCCAATTCAGAAGGAGAAATTCTTTTAGAACCTGCTCAATATTAATGCTAAAAGTGTCTCAAGTAAATAAAAGATTATTGCTACAAGTTGTAGGTCAGCTGCCGAGCGCCGAGACCAAGTTTCCCTTCAAGACGTAGAAAAAATATCTCTAACGGGCTAGAAAGAAAAGAAGAAGACGTCCAGACCATTCATACGGGAAGCTAAAGGGGTTTCCATGGAGCTCCAGTAATAAAGGGGCATTACAGCGAAAGACATTTACGGCAGATAATTGGAATATATAATAAAAGTCTGATCTTTGGGGGTCCCATTGCTGGGACTAGAATCAGAAGAATGGGCGCCCTGTGTCCCCGTTGCTATCCTAAAGCCAGACCAAAGAGTGAAACTTGTATAGGAGCAGCAATGTGGCACACGGGATCCTGTTTTTTTCCAAACAGTCTGAACCTCACCAATCAGATATGTCATATGACAGGGGTACTCAACTCTCTTTAGTGAAGGTCCATTAACCTCGGTCTGCCGTCCGTTGAAGGTCCGAGCCAAAAACCAACTGTAAGGTTATATTCATACAGGATCCGCAGGAGTTTAATCGAGGCTTATCTGCCCCCCTGTAGATAGTGCCACACAATGCCCCTTATAGAGTGCCACACAGTTCCCCCTGTTTATCATGTCAAACATAGTGCCCTTTGAAGATCGTTGCTGTGCCCTCTGTAGACAATGCCACACACTATACCTTGTAGATAGTGCCACAATGCCCCCTCTAGATTGTCGTCGTCCACGCAGATAGTGCCACAATGCCCCCTGTAAATAGTGCCACCCCCCCCCCCTGCAGATTGTTCCTAAGGACGCAGATACAATTGAATGTGGCAGTCGCCCAGGGATCCGGGGCAGAGGGATACAAGTCAGTGCTTCTGCCCCAGATGCCCGATGCCAGTGACGCCACTGGTTCGGACAAGTGGCGTCTGCGGTCTGAACCGCGGTCCCTTAGTTGGGGACCATTGTCCTATGAGATAGCTCCTTAGACTATACATTTTGGGTGACTGTAGACACCTCTAGAGACAGCTATTCCACCACCCATTGAACTCCATAATACATCTTCAGTGACCTCCCCCTTGTGCTGACTTCAGGCAGCCAGAACTTTATCACGTAACGGTCTATGCAGGGGATTTGGAGCTGTGTATCAGAAAAATGGAACTCCGACCCCTATAAAGAGATGTTATGAAATTAATCAGCTCAGAATTTTGGATTAATTTTCGAGTCCATGAACTGGAAAATTGCTGTTTATGTCAAGAGGCTGAAAACTTTTACAGTCCCAAAATGTCTGACTGCTGAGGGTTTGCTACAATTGTATGAAGTCTCAACATTACATATATATATATATTTCTTATTATTATTTTTTAAATGGCTGCACATGTGTATGTAGCAGATTCAAATGTGTGACAAATATATATATATATAGTAAAGTTTCTTACTAGCAATGCGCTAGGATTATATTCAGCATTTCTCAGAACGGAATCGACTGATAGCGTGAATCCTGACTGCTATTCAGCGTACGAGATTTGTGAGCTCTGTAATGGGAATTGTACAGTAAATTGTGCCCAGTAAAGATAAGAAGAGTTTAATTTTCTTTTGCCGGATAAAAATAAGCATTTCTGAGCAGCCGTATAAAAACCGCAGAGCGGGCTGAAAGGTGTGCGATAGCAGCGTGGTTTAATAGAGAGTCGCCATCACCTCGTGTCATTACAGGTCCGCAAACGGGAGGCCGGACTGATTTTTAATTGAATGGGGGTAATAGTTTGGTGTAATGGAATTCATAAATATACCGGAGCCCATGGGAAACCATTAAAAAAAAAAAACCCTTCAAACAGCCATATATAATGGAAAGGCCATAACCGGATTAAATAAAAGGTGATCGCCGCGGTAACCACTTACATATCAACCGCGGTAGTAATGGAGGCTTTGCTATTATCAGCACTTAGTACGGCTAAAGGGTCACTGGCAAAGTCAATGCGTACTTATTTATCCAGTGGGATGAGCGGATCATCCAATGAAATATAAAGAAGAATTGCGCTAAAGACGTCCGGAAATTTCCTTTGAATTAAAACCTTCAAACACTTTTCGTTGATAAAAATATAAATAAAGGTATTAAAAAAAAAAAAAAAAAAAAGTGTTCATGTTACACACAGTGGAGGAAGTTCCCAATAGACTAGTGACATCACTGAAACATTGATGATGTCACTAGTTAAAGCCCAACTCTACTGCAGTAACTGCCGGCCCAGTGTCATTAATATTATCTAAGCTTTCACAATCTACATACATTTTTCTACATTCAACAACAATTTTTTTTATTCCTCGACCTTTCCAGGTGACCCGGCTTCCTGACCACTAATTCAAGTGCCCGCAGGAAGTTCTGCTATACAATATACTGCCTCTGCATGAGGTTCAGACTTGTTTTAGGTCCCGCCCACAGATCTCTTTAGAGGGGCTTTTCAGGATTAGAAAAACATGACAGCATTTTTTCAAAAACTTCCATTGCAGTGAACGGAGCCACTCAACATGTCGACAGATATGGTGCCGTTTTTGGAAGAAAACAGCCATGTTTTTCTAATCCTGGATGAGCCTTTTTAATCAGGGCACCTATTAGTGACAACCTCACTGCTAATAATCTAATGGGGGCAATAGCCCCCACTGAATGGCTTCATAAATTTCTCATCAGTCAGCCCCTTTCAAGGGAGTTATGCACCCAATCAATTAATCCCTCTTGACCAGTCAATTGACAGATTCCCTCCGGGACGGAGTTTAGGGGTCACTGTTAAGTTGGTGTAATAGCTTATCAATATTACAAGACATCACACGCTACTTTAAAGAGATCTGACGGCAAAAATTTTTAAAAAAAAGAGATGCAAATGGCCCATTATGTTGTCCCTTGTTTCAATATTTGGTGGCGGAGGATCACTGATGGCTGCGGAGATCAATATCGGGACGTAGGGTCTTGGGATTATATCCAAAAAGGGCAATATTTGCTTCCACATTTCAAAAACATATTGGGGCTCATCCTGTTTTAATCCACGAAAGCAAAATGTCTGGAAAAGTCCCTTGGAAAATATAGGAAACTATTCTATAGCACATGCTCCATATTTATTTACTCCATATTTTGGCCAATTATTTTAGCCCAACATAAAGCCTACGTGCCGCAGCCTAGACCAGCCACACAGGTCGGCAAATTGGCCCAAATTTACAAAATTGGGGCAATATTCTAAAAATTTGTTGCAGGTATCACCATTGTTAGTGGCACCACCCAAGCCACACAATTAATACATGACTCCCCCTCCTCCCCCAGATCTTTATTCAACCCCAAAAATTGTAACTAATATTGATCCTGGAACTCGGGTTTGTTCTTCAACGCCAATAAACGGACAATGTAAGAAAGTAATAGAAATGATAAGGTCAGTGAAGCAATTCTCCGTGATCATTCTCAATAAGTGATTTACTCCGGGCACCTGTGATCCATCGTCTGACGATACGTTACCGGATAGTCATCAATGGTGGAGGAAAATACATTAATTGAAGCTGCGCTCAGAGTGTGACAGAGAGAGACGGAGAGAGTAATAAAATCTATGGATTTTATAGCGAGAAATCGGATTCTCTTGTTGTTAAAATGAAGCCTTTTAAACTGTCAACCGAGTGAAAAGCGCCGCCGCTCCCCGCCGGTAATTCATCCATTTTTTATTGAATTTTCCTCGCGGAGTTTAGTTTCAGGTGCCCGTCCATCTACTAATTGGAGCAGTGAAGAAGACGACTCGAGATTCGACTGATCCAAACCAGACGCCCAAAGTAAGGATCGTCGAAAAGAAGGGGGTAAACGCAGAATTTTTAATGAGGGGTTGCCAAGTGCGTTGGTGCTTACGATAGACACCGCAAAACGCACCCAATTATAGGGACGTTTCAACGGGTTTTAGGGTTAATTATAGTATTTCTCGCATACTCTTGGTGGTCTACAGTGGTTAAGGGGTTAATACCCAATACCTCTGGTGGTCTAAGGTGAAGGGGTATTGTTATACTTGATACATGGTGGTTATGGGTTAATATTACATGGCGGTCTCTGGTGCTTTAGTGGTTAACAATTTACTTTTATTATAATATTATATTGTCTAGGATGGTGGTCTCGGGCAGGAAATTCATTTTTTTCAGTAAATAGGTCTGGCATTCTTAGGCCCTGTTCACACTTTTTTTGCGGAGGTTTCCATGGCAAAAAAACGCGACAAAAAAGGGCCGAAAGTGACTCCCATTGATGTCAATGGGAGGTGGAGGGATTTTTTTCCCGCGAGCAAAAAAAAACGCTTGCGGGAAAAAGAAGCGACGTGTCCTATCTTGAGGCTTTTTCCGCCTCATAAACTCCATTGAAATCCATACGAGACGGAAACAAACGCGTTGTTGACGAGTTTTTGGCAAAAAAAAAACGTGCGCGATTTTTCACTTTGTCTCTTAAAGAACTTGGGGAAAAAAAGCCTTTAAAAAACCACGGCAAAAAACACGTGTGGTGCAAAGCGACTTAAAAAAAACGCAGTGTGAACAGGTCCTTAGAAAGGTTTCTTGATAGAGATCCAAATTTTGGACTGCACAGAGCGGAGATTCTAGGCATCAGCCCCCCCCCCCCATGTGCGCCCCTGAAGAGCAGCGTAGGACTCGTATGGGCCAAAAATGTGAGCAGACTCTTCCCGCCCAGTTATAGATGGACCCTGCTCCACACTTTGGGTGCTGAAGAGATAAAGTGGACACAATTTCTCCACTATTTGGTCTCACTTTTGGTCCAGGGACAACAGACTTGAATCTACACAGTAAGGTCATCAAGACATTCAACATATAACCTGAGGGGAACCATCAGAACCCTCAACGTAGAGTCTGTACATTTAGAATTATGGTATTTTGCTCTTGCATTTTATTTAGGAATTTAGTGCAAAGTGAAAAATTATCAGGCATAAAAAAGTAAGCAAAGTGGAGGTCTACAAGATGACGGACACCATAAATGGTCACCAAGATGAATGACCCTCGACAAAACAGTGTTCAATAACTAAATAATGTTCAAAACTGGGTAGTTTGCCCAGGAAGGATCTAACATTGTTATGTTTTACGGAGTCAAACAGGGTCCAAGCAGTTAACATAAAACGAACACTGCACCCAACCAATAAAATAAAACACCCACGTAGGTAATATGTATGTCAACGAGGCACCATGCAAGGTCTGCTGCTTCTTTTTACGTAAACAATATTTCCCAGTGGATAGTCTCCGAAATAACTTTGCGTTTGGATTGTGAATAGAGCAGCGCTCTCTGCCCCTCTCCCAGCAGGTAAATCCCAGTATGATCTCAAGAATGGTAAACTGTTCCATATACACAAACCTTTATCTCGGTTTCTGTAAAGCTGAGGAGCCTTAGTAGAATCCCACTTATATTATATCACCATTAGGGAAATTGATGTCTATTATCTCATATAGCCCATAGCGCCCTCTCCCATCTCCACTCCATCAGATGTAAGTGACTACCATGGTGAGAGCTGCTTTCACACTTATGTATAAACGATATGGTCATTCGTTCCATGTACTTTCTATAATTCCAGGTTTCCGGAATTATATATAACCCCACGATGGCCGAGGGAGACGTATAGTGCGCAACCAACACTTCATATTGATTTCAGATGGGTTAATGGCCACTTCAGCCACATTTCAGGTCTTTATCTCAAGTGCGTATCTACGGGCCAGAAAACGCTTCTAACACAGCGAGTGCAAACTGCAAATGGACACTAAATACTCGAAATTCATTTTATATTGGGGGGGGGGGAGAATCTAAAAAAAAAATAAGCAGCAGAATGACATTCTTTATATGATGCATCTCAATGCTGTACATTAACCCTTTCAGGACCAGACTCATTTTCCTTTTAATGTTTTTGTTTTTACCCCCCCCCCCCTTCAAAAAGTCATGACTCTTATTTTTTCGTTGACAGCCATATGGAAAAAAAACAAAACAGAATCGGGTGGAATTGGAAATAAACAGCAGTTCCGCCATTTTCATTTGGGTTTCTTTTTTACCGTGTTCAATGTACGGTGAAAATGACAGGTTATCTTTATTCTGCGGGTCGGTCCGATCACGGGGATACCAAATTTATATCATTTTTGTTATGTTTTAGTACTTTTAGAAACACAAAATGTTTGCATCGCCATATTGTAACTTTTTTAGATTTCCGTGTAAGGCGCCTTTTTATACGAGAAAAGATGTCGTTTTTATTTATACCATCTTGTCGGGCATTTCCATCACTTTTTATAAAAAAAAAATTGTGGGGTTTGAAGTGCCAACAAAACGGCGATTTGGCCATTTTGACCTTTTTTCCCGCTACGACATTCACCGTATTGAATATTTAATATTTTTAGAGTTCGGGCATTTTCGGATGTGTTTATGTTTATTTATTTTTATGTGTGATCTTGGGAAAGGGGAGTGATTTGACTTTTTATATATTTTTTTCACTTTTTATTTTACTTTTATTCAGCCCCCCTAGGGGGCCTTGAACCTGCGTTCATTAGATCGCTTATGCCATAGACTGCAATATCACAATATTTCCGTCTATGGCAACATCGGTGCATTGCTATTGAGACCTGCCAGGCGATCTTCCTCTAGCAGAGCTGGGAGCGTTCCTCGCCGCACAGGAGCCGGTGAACGGCTCTGAAGTGAAAAGGGCAGTAAAAACCCTTCAGATGCCGGTGGTCGCATCTGAGGGGTTAAATGCTTGCGATCAGAAATGTTTCTAATCGCAAGCATTGCCGCTGGGTCCCTGCTGTGTAACACAGCAGTGACCCGGCGGCTGTGGCGCCTGCTCTGCTTTTGAGGGCGCCATCTTTAAATACCCTTTCCCGATGTAAATAGGCATATTAGCGACGGGAAAGAGTTAAAGGGGTTTTCCACTTTTTCCATTCCTATTTGGGTTAAAAGGGTCCTCCCAAAATAAGGGGATCATAGGGTGTCCCATTGCTGTGGCTACCAGCGGTTATCTGTGGGGGAACCTTGCAGTGTTTAATTCTTCTGCAGCGCCTCCACAGGGGAAATTAAGCATTATACAGTTCCAGTTGTAATCAATGGGCTGTCTGCGTAATGTGTGCACGTATTGAGTCCTCCAGGGGGAGAAAAAGAGAGCGAGAGAGAAAGAGAGCGAGCGAGAGCGCAAGCGCGAGAGCGAAAGAGAGAGCGCGAGAGAGAGAGCGAGACAGCGCAAGAGAGAGCGAGAGCGAGAGAGCACGCGAGAGAGCGCGCGAGAGAGCGCACGAGAGAGCGCACGAGAGAGCGCACGAGAGAGGCCGCGAGAGAGCGTGCGAGAGAGCGCGCAAGAGAGCGAGCTGCTCTTTGTAGCCGTTCTCTTTTCTGGCCAATGGATAAAGTTTTTTTAAGTAAGAATTTTTTCATAGGGTATTTTATAGGGACTTAAAGTCCTTGAATGTCATTTTAAGTTCTACTCATCTGTTTGTTAGTTACACATAATCCTGAGAAAGCCGGGTGACAACCATTGCAGCTCCCTCATAGGCAGAGGAGGAACTCCTGGGCCCCAATACAAAATCTGCAAAAGTGAACCCCACCTACCAGGTCCTATTTATAATGCTGGTGTCCTTATATGTGGCAGAGGAGCCCAAAGGGTTCCAGGGCCTGTGTGTGACTGCTACCTCTGCACTGCCTATAGCTTATCACCCTGCTCATGGGATGCCACCCAGCTTTCCTAGACTCCTGAATGACAAACCAGGCTCGTCATGTGGTATAAATATAATCACTGGACAACTAGGAAGATAAGACTTTCAGAAGTCTAGTAAAGCTGGGTGACAACCCCAAGGGAAGCAGACGGAATGCAATCATAGTGGTAGTCACCCAGCTTTCCCAGGTAGCGATAAATGAAATTTGTAACCAATCGTATTTCAACGTTGGATTGAGGTCATCAGATCTGGAAGATTCTCCTATTTATAATTTTCCTATAATATACACAGGGGAGTCCCATTATACGGTCTATGTCGGCAGCGCGTAGCCCATGCAGGCAGTGATGTTTGTGGGTATATAAGGTGTGGGATCGGCTGTCTGATCACATATCACTCGTTGTTGTCATGGGTAACGGGCGATTTGTCAGAGTTGGGTGATTATTGTCTTTCGGGCCCGGGGTGTCGGTATTTCTCATACAGCACAGTTTGTGAACGGTTCGCGTGCTGCTGTGGTGACAGTGTATCGTGAGTGGACAAGTGGCGCCATTGGGAATTACCGACGTGGAAGCTGCGGAGCACGACGCACCATTGATGTGAGAGGTGAACGTCGGCTACGAAGGTGCGCGAAGGCCAAACGACACGCTACAGCGGAGGAGCTCACCGTGAAAATCAACCTGGGGCGACCAGACGTGTGTCTAATACAACAGTTCAGCGAACCCGACTGCGTATGGGGCTCCGGAGCCGACGGACGGTCACTGCTCCTATGTAACAAAGGGGCATCGGAAAAAAAGGCTTCAATGTGCGCGGCAGTATCGGCATTGGACCACCGATGATTGGTGAAGGGACGTCTAATCCAATGAGTCACGGTTTCTGCTTCATGAACGGATGGACGGTGGCGCGTCAGGCGAGAAACATCAGAGAACAAACACTGGGCAGCCATTGCTGGATGGACACGAGCCGGTAGCGGCAGCGTTATGGTCGGGGGACTTTTCATGGCGCTCTCTGGGTCACTCATCCATGTGGACGGCTCTGGAGCGATTGGGGTATGAATCCATCGTTGCGGATCACGTCCCCCCTACATGCTGACTGTCTTCCCTGAGGCAGATGGAATTTTCCAGCAAGACAATGCGACATGTTACCCGGCTAGAAATGTCCGACAGGAAGAGCGCGACCAAGACCTCCAAGTACTTCCCTGGCCCCTAATTCACCAGACATGAACCCAATGGAGCATCTATGGGACCTCAATCGTCTTATTCGCTCTATGGATCCTCCCCACGCACCCGCCAGCAAATGTGGGATGTTCTGCAGTCAGCGACCGCCAGATACCGGAGACCTCCGACCAGTACCTTATTGATCACTCCCAGCCCGTCTACTGCTGTCCGCGCTGCACACGGCGGTTACTTCGGATATTAGCTGCTGCTCATAATAATGGGACTCCACTGTGTATATGTATATAAACATTAACATTAGGTACCATTGTTACCATTCACACACTGCACCCCCCGCTAGTTTACCTGCCGACCGTGATTCGCTGTTAAACATTTCACCTCATTTGAGTAACACTTGTTTTTCATGGTTACTATTCACAACCCCGAGGCCTCGGTTTTCTAATAATAATTTTCTTGCAACCCAGGAAATAAAAATATTTGCACAAGATAAATAGAGTTAGAGCTGCGGAGAACTAGAAAACGACACGTTGACTTAAATTTGTTGCATTTACGGCAAATCGGGATAGGATTAGGATTATGGGCATTGTAAGGTTGGGTTGACATGCTCAGGTAGTGGTGTGGCAGTGCCATTTATAATACTAGTGTGTCTTGTTATGTGGCAGAGGGGGCCCCATCAAGCACCAGGACCGAGGTGTGACTGCTAACTCTACACCCCTATAGTTCCGCTCCTGTAGCGGTGTGCAATGTATTTATCTTGTTGGTTTATCTGTCTTCAGCCATCATTGTCAGCCATATTAGATCTCATAGGGCTACATTTTCTGTCACCGGGTCATTAAGAGGCTCCTCCCCTCCCTCTCTCAGTTCTCCCTGGCAGTCAGTCATACTGAGAAAAAAAACACCCCCACTTCCATTCATTGCCCTATACAGAGACACTTTTGGGTGGTTATCTGCCTATAGGGTGGGAAACATGACCAGCCGCATTTTTCGTCTATAAGAAAAGTCGGCATTAGCACCATAAAAACCTGGGCAGATACCAAGGATTATGATCTGGAAAACATGCTCTACACTTGTCAAGCTAAAGGTGGGATAGAAAGAGGAACCACAGTGACTGCCGGCCCGGTCTATAAGGTTAAAAGATGATAAACGAGGAAGTGACATCAGTGAGGGAGGAAGTAGCTAGCTTCTCGGCTTTCCAAAGAAATTCAACATATCTGCAGCCTTTGACATTCCTCTTATACAGGAAAGATTGGGATGCATTACAGTTCAGCTCGTTGCTTCTACCGAAGAAGACATTTCATGTACCGGCATTTTTTTTGGGCCTTCCCTTGTTAGATCAATGAGGACAACAAAGGTTGAGGCACCGTGTTTGGGTCATAGGCCCTTGGTTCCATGTGTTGAAGCTGATGGTTGGAGTAGTCCAAACATCCCAATCCGTAATATAGTCCCAGACATAGTTGACCACTGGCAAAAAAAAAATACTCCTCCAAACAAAGGCATTCAGATTTAAGACAATGTATTCTTATCGAGAGGCTTATTGAAGAAATTGGAGACGTTGTCATAGCAACCAGTAAGATCCCGTTCTCATTCTATAACCAGCACCAGAAAAATGATCCGCTCGTTGCAATGGGAAACGCCTCTGAATTATTTTGCATTCGGTTTACATACAAACGTAGCAGAGCTGAATGTTATTTAACCCCTTAGTTTGTACACCATTAAAATTTTGAGAAAACCTTTTTTTTTTTAAACTAGCTACCTCCTCATGCTATTGGATAAATACCTATTGTGGGTCACACTTACTCATCTCGGGGCGCAAAAGGTGACCCTACTACTATCCAATTATCGATAGTCCACAGTGGTGGTGACCTCAGACTCCATTATCTAGGAAGAATTAACCCCTATTCTTCTCAGCAGCCAGAGAATTAAGGATGAAAAGATTTGGCGTTAAAGTGGTTGACTGTGGAGTTGGGGTGATGGAGACCCCTAGATAGTGGACATTACAGGCCACCCTCCCATTTACCTATCTAATATCTCAACCATATATTTTCAGAGACTTTATTCTTCCATTTTTTTTAATGCCTCTCAGCAGAATTCTTGAATGTCGTCCTCTTAAGGGCCTAAAGGGGTCAATCTCCACTTATTAGACAGTTCCCTTGATATTTCTCTGATCACAAAGTGCCCCCTGCTGGGACCACCAGCGATCACCTCTAATCTGCGAGCAAACCTGGTAGTAAGTGTTCAGTTTCTCTACAGCACGCCCGCAGGAGAAATGAAGTATTACACAGTGTCCATTCATATCAATGTGTTGTCTGTGTAATACAGGACAGGTCCTCCAGAGAGAGAGAGAGAGAGAGAGACGCACTATGTAACTGACCAAGAGATGAGGATCCTGAACAGAGGACCCCCCTCTATTATCTCAGGATTTCTTAATAGGGGGTATGACAATGGGGTTTCTAAACTGGACAATCCCTTTAAATGTATTTTGTGTGACGGAGAATAATCTACAGGAATCCCACCTATCAATATTTTGTAGGACGCATCCTCTTCTCAGTCTTTAGCGCTACATTAATTCACCTCTATTTTGTTGATTTTTAGGTTTCCCATCTGGACCCGTCTAAACGTGAGCTTTAACCACCAATATTTCACCCAGAATTTTTTAATCAAACTCCAGTTAGTTGCGGACGATGGATGGAACGTGGCATAGCTGAAATTCTCTCCTAACTTCAGCCATCAGGTCTGCCGCGCCCGAGATGAGAAACGCGCGGATGATATCCATCGTCTCGCCATTAAACAAGAAGCCCCAGATTACAGTCATGAAATATTAAGGGAGCGGAGCAGAATGGCGCACATTCATCTTCAGTCCTAGATTACACTATGGATCCTAATTTTTACACATCAATAGTTTTGCTATTTTTATTTCTAAGGCGCTGACCATTTGGAGACGCTATTCTTCAATCATAAAATCACATTAAAAGCCAAAAAAATAAAAATATACAACATCTACCCATGCTGAGAGTTACAAAAATAGAGGTGAAGCTGAATGCCAGGACCAGAAGTGTAAACAGAGGACGGAAGCCCCATAATGAAAAAAAAAAAATGTGCCCACTCCTGGTTCACCACAACCAGGGACAGGTGGGCATTTGCCCCTTCACATCCATTGTGGGAGAGAAAGAAGGGAGCGTCCATGTGAAAGTTTGTGCCACTCATCGGGCATGAGCCAACCTGAGCTGGGCAAGCACTCTGGATGGGCATTCTAGCCTCTAGGGTATGTATACCGCGATTACCACAAAACCACGTAATTCTGCTGCCATATTATGGTAATAAGCCGCAATATGACCGCACTGTCCGAATATATCCATAAACAGAGGTGGATAACAGTGTAACAGCAATGTTTATTGTAGACCTAGTTTATTTATGGCTTCAACTACAGATGTAGCAGAGCTGAGCAGGTCACTAAAGGAGAAACATCAGATGTAGGAGATTCTATCTGGTGTAATTCAGAGATAAAAAGCAGCGCGCCTTGTAAACGCTCAGATTTACGCTTATGGGAGATTAAATCTCTGCAGGACTGTGGCTGGGTGGCAGAAGCTGCGGGCAGGGGGTGCGGGCAGGGAGAAGGGACGGAGCAACAGCACTTTTGCTCAACAACTTACATGCTGGGTTGGATTATAGGAGGGCCAAATGGGGCAAATATCATAGGGCTACCCCATATTGCAAAAGTGGCAGTATTATTTGAACACTGTATGGCAAAGATTTTTGGACACTGTATGGTGGTATTATCTGGGCTCTGTGTGGTAATAATATCTGAACACTGAATTACACTGTTATTTGAGCACTATATGGTGGCATTATCTGAACACTGAGTGGTTGTATTTTAAGCACTATATGGCAGTATATTAGTTCAGAATTTTAAGGTGGTATTATCTGAGCACTGTATGGCAGTGTTATTTTAGTATTTTATGGTTGTATTATCTGAGCACTGAATGGATGTCTAATTTAAGGACTATATGGCAATATTATTTGAGGACTGTGACAATATTTTTAAAATACGGAAAAACTTGTACTTGAGCACTATATAGCAGAATTATTTGAACATTTGATGGTTGTATTATCTGAGCACTATATGGCTGTATTATTTGAGCACCGTATGGTTGTAATTTATGAGCACTAAAGGGTTTAATTATTTGAGCAATGTATGGTGGTATTTGAGCACTATATGGCTGCATTATTTCGGCACTATCATTGTATTCTTTGAGCACTATGCGGTTATATTATTTGAGCACTGTATGTTGTATTATTTGAGCACTAAATGTTGGCATTATTTGAGCACTGTATGGCTATATTCTTTGAGCACTGTATGGTGGTATTATGTGAGCACTGTGTGGTGGTATTACGTGAGCACTGTATGGTGGTATTTGAGCACTGTATGGTGGTATTATTTGAGCACTGTATGGTGCCATTATGTGGGCACTGTATGGTGCCATTATGTGGGCACTGTACGATTGTATTATTTGAGCACTAAATGTTGGCAGTATTTGGGCACTGTATGGCTGTATTCTTTGAGCACTATACGGTTGTATTTGAGCACTATACGGTTGCATTATTTGAGCACTGTATGGTGGCATTATTTGAGCACTGTATGGTGGCATTACTTGAGCACTGTATGGTGGTATTATTTGAGCACTGTATGGTGCCATTATGTGGGCACTGTATGGTGCCCTTATGTGGGCACTGTATGATTGTATTATTTGAGCACTGTATGGCGATATTATTTGAGCACTGTATGGAGCTATTATTTGAGCACTGTATGGTGGTATTATTTGAGCACTGTATGGTGGTATTATTTGAGTACTGTATGGTGGTATTATTTGAGTACTGTATGGTGGTATTATTTGAGCACTGTATGGTGCCATTATGTGGGCACTGTATGGTGCCCTTATGTGGGCACTGTATGATTGTATTATTTGAGCACTGTATGGCGATATTATTTGAGCACTGTATGGAGCTATTATTTGAGCACTGTATGGAGGTATTATTTGAGCACTGTATGGTGGTATTATTTGAGTACTGTATGGTGGTATTATTTGAGTACTGTATGGTGGTATTATTTGAGTACTGTATGGTGGTATTATTTGAGCACTGTATGGTGATATTATTTGAGCAATGTATGGTGGTATTATTTGAGGACTGTATGGTGGTATTATTTGAGCACTGTATGGGGGTATTATTTGAGCACTGTATGGTGGTATTATTTGAGCACTGTATGATGATATTATGTGGGCACTGTATGGTGCCATTATGTGGGCACTGTATGATTGTATTATTTAAGCACTGTATGGAGATCTTATTTGAGCACTATATGGTGGTATATTTGAGCACGTAATGTGTGTATTATTTGAGCACCGTATGGCTTTAAAGTTTGAGCACTATATGGCAGCATTATGTGGGCAGTATATGACAATATTGCTTGCACACAGTATCAGGGCATTATTTTGGCAATACTATAATTTTTTGGGGGGCGCTGTATTATGCACTATAATCACAGACTCAATAGAAGCCTTTCCATGAGCATTTCCTTGCACTGTTTATTTAACGAAAAAAGGTGTCAATCATGAAAGAATCGAATCGTGTAAAGATTTTTTTATCCATTTAGAGAAATATTTTGAATTCTTTTGATTTAAACCCTCAATGAGGTGAACTTGTATAAATATCTCTCACACTATAAATATAAACTATTGTTCAAAATCATTTATAGCATGAAAAATATTGTTTTGCACATACTAAGACACTATACAAATGTAGCCGAGCTTATGGTGTACTAGATAAATTATCTCAGTTAAGGTAACTCAGTAGGTTTGCCTACAATCCAAGGAAAAACTACAGCTAACCAATTGGGATGCCACTTTGATGTTTTTTAAATGACAAACTCAGGTCTACTACATTGGACTAAGGCAGCTCTGCTACATCTGTAGCAGGGAAAACATGAAAAAAAAGATTAAATTGTTGTATGGCTATAATGTATGCATCGCTATGTACAGAAGAGAAACAAACAAAGGAATTATTAATCCAAATGACTGCGGTCAAGTGAGCTATATGAATTACAAGACATTTATAATTAGCCAATTAACCTCCGTCATACGGAACGACACGAGTCCCGGCTACAATTCAATGTTCTTTCTGTGATACAGTCACATGATGGAGGAATTAGATACTAACCACCCAGCCATGAAAGTCACGCAGTCCATTCATGCAGAAAGCCAATTGCATAATCAATAGTTTTTTTTTAATGAATTAAAGGGACAGCAATCATTTTAAAGGTGCAGTAAATAAAAAAACATTGCCCAATTTGTCAGTCTGTAGGGACTTCTGCAAGGTCTTGAAATAAACAGTCCTGTAGAAACATGGCAGAGAAAATGTGGTATTTTACATACTGGCTCTCTCCATATTTTGGCTGAAGTCTCAGAAAGGGTGGAGTTACAGTAAAGGGGAGTGGCTTCATATCAATTACAGTCAGATCAGTGGATAAGCCCCTCCCTTTGTTCTGATAGTCCACACCTTTACTTCTCAGGCTGTGAGGTGCAGCTATGGAGGTAGTTTTGTCAGGGGGTAGCCAGGGTGGTTGTTCCTGCTAAACCGGCAACATGATTGACCCATTTCGTGGTTATTTTGACCGTAATCTCCGTAATACGGTCTGCAATTACGGACCCGCCCGGTTCTATTGGCAGCGGACACCTTTCCGTATTGCTACGGATAGGTGTCCGTGCTGCAGAACTGTGCCGGGAATTATAGAGCATGTCCTACTTTTCGTTTTTTAAGGGCCGTGCTCCCATGCTTTGTATGAAAATGCGGCCCACGGCCGTCGGTGCCCGCAATCACGGGCACGGCTGTGTGCATAAGGCCTATGTCCTAGTTGGTGGAAAAGTTTGCTGTGAGGGGGAGGTAAAATGAAGAAGTCCAGGAAAACAAGAAGTATATGCACCCAGGTTTTCTACGCAGATGACTTCTGGTACAAAGTTTGAGAGTAAAAAATTGCCGTTTTTTTTTTTTTTTTGTGGGCAAATACATTTTTTATAAGATTCTAGAAGTTACGGGTGTATTGATCAGAATTAACACGAAGATAAATCAAGGGCAGCATCAACATCAGGCAAAACTGGATAGATGCCAAAACCCACTGACCTTGGGGGGCCATGGAGATCTGGGCCATGTTTGTCAAACAGTAGGTGGGCACGCCACATAATTATGTTGCACGCCACACGTTTGGATACGGATAGAGTTGTATATTTTTGCAACCAATTTTATATTGCTTCAATTCATTGGAAATACAGAAATTAAACAACTGTGAAATTGGCTTACTAAAAAAAAATATAAATCTCCTACCGTTTTGTGTATACAGCTTCCATACATACCTACGAGTCTACATACCGCACCCTGTGTATAGTTTGATCTCGCAGTCATGTATTACTCTCTTCCCTCTGCCTCCCAATCTTGCTACACAAAGTAGAAGAGGAGGCAGTTGAATGAGGACTGCTGGATCTGACTACACAGGGTTGATTTGTAGTCTGTAACCATGGAGACACATTGGTCTGCATTGGAGCTGTATACATAAAATAATGGGAAATTTGTAATGAAGACTAATGACAAAGTTGGTTAATTTTGTATTTCAGATGGATTGAAGCCATTAAAATCCTGAAAAGGGGACTATTTAAAGATATCATGCATCTGACCCAGTGATCTAAATCGCACCATTATTTTCTCTGGGGGGCAACTCCAATTCCATATTTGAATGTGAGCCGTGTCAAGGCAGGAAAAGATGAAACAATGAAACCAGGGAGCTCAGCAAAGGCAACAACATGTGTAAATTGTGTAAAGCAACGGTGCCTCATCTATATTTGATCTCTTGCATTAGACGTATACACAGAACATTTTACGAGATGGTCTCCGATATATTTCCTCTCGGACAGCTCGGTATGGAAGGCTTTTTGGCAGGTCTGTATTGTGACGAACACTCCAGCCTCAAAACGCTCTGCTACTAATTCCCATTAATTAGAGAGAATTCCCATCCTTGCACTACAATCATAAATCATTTCTCTGCAGGAACCTATTGTGTGTTGTCGTCAATCAGCTCAGGAAAAAAATTCAATGCAATCTTCATTTTCCCAATAGGGCACTATTGAAAGCCGAGTCCTGGACATAGAATTAAACTTTTCTCTGGTTAATATGAAAAGAAATGCACAAAACATTGATGAAATGGACCGAGCGGAGCAGCGAGACATATAGACCCTATTGTGGAATGGCTCCATATGTGTCTCCTCAAGGCAAACATCCGTAGAGACAGAGTTGTGGCGCTAAAAATATTCTTCACTTGATATATTGAGAAGGTGTCAAATATTTGCAGAAAGATGCCTGATCCAAGGTCTAAAAAATCATAGAGGAAAACCAGCAAAATAAAAAGAAACGGTGGGAGGTGGGAAAGAGAGAGTCAGGAGTAACGGGAGGTAGGAAAATTGTAAGGGAGGAAGTAATAAAGTGTAGGAAGGAATCAAGTAGAGGAGGAGAGGAAGGAAAGAAAGGAATGGAGGATAGGAAGGAAAGAGTGGAATGAAGGATAGGAAGGAAAGAGAGGAGTAGAGGATAGGAAGGGAAAAAAAGGAATGGAGGATAGGAAGGAAAGAGAGGAGTAGAGGATAGGAAGGGAAAAAAAAGGAATGGAGGATAGGAAGGAAAGAGAGGAGTAGAGGATAGGAAGGAAAGAGAGGAGTAGAGGATAGGAAGGGAAAAAAAAGGAATGGAGGATAGGAAGGAAAGAGTGGAGTAGAGGATAGGAAGGGAAAAAAAGGAATGGAGGATAGGAAGGAAAGAAAGTAATGGAGGATAGAAAGGAAGGAAAAGAATGAAGGATAGGAAGGAAAGAAAGTAATGGAGGATAGGAAGGAAAGAGTGGAATGAAGGATAGGAAGGAAAGAGTGGAATGGTGGGTAGGAAGGAAAGAGTGGAATGAAGGATAGGAAGGAAAGAGTGGAATGAAGGATAGGAAGGAAAGAGTGGAATGAAGGATAGGAAGGAAAGAGGAATGGAGGATAGGAAGGAAAGAGGAATGGAGGATAGGAAGGAAAGAGTGGAATGAAGGACAGGAAGGAAAGAGTGGAATGAAGGAGGAATGGAGGATAGGAAGGAAAGAAAGGAACGGAGGGTAGAAAGGAATGAAAAGAATGAAGGATAGGAAGGAAAGAAAGGAATGGAGGATAGGAAGGAAAGAGGAATGGAGGGTAGAAAGGAAGGAAAAGAATGAAGGATAGGAAGGAAAGAAAGGAATGGAGGATAGGAAGGAAAGAAAGGAATGGAGGGTAGGATGGAAAGAAAGTAACGTCAGGTAGAAAGGAAGGAAAAGAATGAAGGATAGGAAGGAAAGAAAGGAATGGAGGATAGGAAGGAAAGGAACGGAGGGTAGAAAGGAAGGAAAAGAATGAAGGATAGGAAGGAAAGAAAGGAATGGAGGATAGGAAGGAAAGAAAGGAACGGAGGGTAGAAAGGAAGGAAAGGAATGGAGGATAGGAAGGAAAGAAAGGGACGGAGGGTAGAAAGGAAGGAAAAGAATGAACGTTAGGAAGGAAAGAAAGGAATGGAGGATAGGCAGGAAAGAAAGGAACGGAGGGTAGAAAGGAAGGAAAAGAATGAAGGTTAGGAAGGAAAGAAAGGAATGGAGGGTAGGAAGGAAGGATTGGATGGTAAGACGGAAAGAAAGGACTGGAGGTTAGGAAGGAAAGAATAACAAAAGAAAAAAAGAAAATACATTTTTGGTCTAACAATCCTTTAAGTTACAGAACGACCTTAGACCACACTTCCTCGCCATCAATTGTTTGTCCGCTCATCTGTCACAAGGATAATCACATAAGTAATGCAGACAACAGTTTTCCACATCCAGAAGTCTTTTGTATTAGAGATAAAGTAACACAATCCCTTCCTTGTAAATAACACACCGCAGTGTTCAGGTCTCGTCGTCGTGCCATTACGTACTGATCAGATACTTAGACCACAATTGTTTCCAATCCTACAAGTTACAAAACACAATTACAGTTTTTGTCTCCAGGACTTGGTAACAATGTCGCCTTTTGCCGCTGATCAGTCTCTGCTGTGACCTCTCTGGTAATTACACAGACACCAACACAAAGCGAGATATTAGACTACTAAAAGTAAGTACACCCCCAAGAGGAGATTTTCAATTCCACTTCTTAAAGAGCAACAAGAGCATCAACATTTCTCCCTGGGTTAACATCCAATTTATTTTTTGATTCTCTACCTCGATCATTTTCTTCGAACATCTATCCACCCAATCATCCAGAACAACTATTTACTGCCTCGCAGGTCCTGACGACACCGGACTGCGGGATACGTATCTGTGGCACAGTAAATATAGACATTTATTACAAGAGATACGTTTGGATTCCTACCTTCACAATAGGTCGGGTCTCCTTGAATGGGGACAAACCCGTTCCGACATTCACATGTGGATTTTGTGATCCAGTTTCTGCATTCTGAGTTTTCTCCACACTGATAACCATCTGCGCAAAAGTCATGTCCTACGTAAACAAAACTTTATCTCAGCTGGGCTTTTAAGAATGAAAAACTTGAATGTTGAGCATTTAGTTTAACAGCATAAAGATTTTTTTAATGTAAACCGATCCAAAATTCTGTGCTGATTAATTTGATAATATATTGTTATAGCGGTCAGCGAAAAATTAAAAAGTTAAATTCTAGCTGTCTGTAGTCACCACTAGGGGGAGCTCACTGCATACAATTTATATATTGAACTTAATAATACAACAATCTGCAGTAAGCTCCCCCTAGTGGTGACTGCTGGCAGCCAGAATTTTATTTAACTCAATGACTATGCAGTTGATTTGGAGCTCTGACCGCTATAAAGATATAGTAAAAAGCAAATCAACACAAAGTTGGACTTAAAAACAGCAGCAATAAAAGGTGGATATTCATTTGAAGGTAGAGAATAAGGCTTGTTGCTCACTTACTCCGGCATATTGAGAGGTTTCTGGAGATTCTGGCTCCTATCAAACTAAATTGGTGAGTTCACAGCATAGTGACGACATGTCTTGCACCCTATTCAAGTCCTACTAAAAATTCTGCTGGTGGCGACTTTAAATTTGTCAGCGTGGTTTTGACAGACACGTCTCTTACAGCTGCGCTATAATACATTCTGGACGACTTAGTTACTTTTTACATCAGATAACTGCACAATGCCACTACACCGTGCAGAATGCTCAGGCGAGACACTGAACCAGCAGGGGATGCAGTGAGGTTTAAAGTCAGAGCTAAAAACAAACCTGCAGAATTCTAAATGCAGTAACTCAAAATTAGTACAAGAAAAGTAAAGAAAAATATGTGCATTTTACTCAACATGACATGGATGAGGATGGTGCCCACATGAGCCATTACAGAAGCTAATCTAGTAATAAATATGAATGTAGAATGTGAATTCAGGGATCCGTCCGCGGGCCAGAAAAAGGATTTTTTTTTTCTACTTTGTGGCAAATTGGTTCTTCTCCATTCAGGGAAGTTTTTTTCTCTACCTGTGAATCGCAGAGGTTGAACTTGGTGTTTTTTTTTGTCAAACCACTAAGGCCCCATGCACACGACCGTAGTGTTTTTAACGGTCCGAAAATACAGTTCCATATTCATCTGCATGTCGTCCATAGGTGATCTGCTTATCTGGCACGCTTTCCGGAAATACGGTCTGTAGTGCATCCATTCTTACGGATCCGTAAGAAGAAAAAAAAAATCACTCAGGCGCCATTGACGGTAGGGAACCCCCCGGCGTTGCATACTAACACTTCCGCAATTATACAGGCTCTTTGCTCCAGCTAAAACGGACATGACATCCTAGGGCACGAATTTGGACATATATAAAGGGTTAACCTAGCGGGCATTAAGAAGCTCCACTATACTGTCCCCGAGCCAGAATTCATCAGGGGGGGGGGGCTATATACTGCATCAATTTATCTGGACAGAGAACGGTCCATTTTTTTTCCCCGGTATTGTCCGCTAGGTTAGCAATTTATGGGCAACTTATAAATACCCCTTTGACCTGGTTAGATTTTTCTCTGTGATATCACATGGTACAAATTGGAAATAATAAATTATTTTTATTTTGGGTTAGACCATGATAAACCTGTAGAGGCCTGAACGTAAAAAAAAAAATCCAAAAATAGTACAGATCGTCAGTGCGGCCGCGTTGTCCGTCATAACTGACCCCTTAGAAAAGGTTTACGGAAAGTAATATTATGACAGGTTGGGTCCCAGTGCGGAGATAAAGAACAGTCTATAACGGGAACCGATCAGAGTGAAAACCGGAAGGTCGTGTTCTATTAACAATATTATTATTGTTATTTATTTAATATGGTTACATATCCGGAAACCTAAAATAGCGTTACCAAAAAAAGATTAAAGTGAATATCTCAGGTCTCTATCTGGAGGTTAAAACCGATAGAGGGGAAGACGCTGAGCTCAGGGATATATAGTTCTCTATGATTTGATTCAGTAATTTCACATAAAAAGCTGTCAAACTGCTGCCAGAAAACAGAGAAAGTCTGTGAGTCCTGCTTCCCCCACCCACACAAAGAAAGCCTGTGAGTCCTGCTTGCCCCACCCACACATAGAGAAAGTCTGTGAGTCCTGCTTACCCCGCCCACATATAGAGAAAGCCTGTGAGTCCTGCTTCCCCCACCCACACAGAGAAAGTCTGTGAGTCCTGCTTACCCCGCCCACATATAGAGAAAGCCTGTGAGTCCTGCTTCCCCCACCCACACATAGGGAGAGCATGTGAGTCCTGCTTCCCCCACCCACACAGAGAAAGTCTGAGTCCTGCTTACCCCGCCCACATATAGAGAAAGCCTGTGAGTCCTGCTTCCCCCACCCACACAGGGAGAGCATGAGAGTCCTGCTTCCCCCACCCACACATAGGGAGAGCATGTGAGTCCTGTTTCCACCACCCACACCGAGAGAGCCTGTGAATCCACACAGAATAATTGACAGCTCTTTCTGCATAAAAACTCTTACAAGAAAAGCTGTCAATCATCAGCGTGTGGGCGGGAGAATAAGGACTTCATATATAAGTGGGGGAGTGGGGAGGGGGCAGGACTCTCAGGCTCGCTCTACGAGTCCTGGATGCATAAAGTGGTTGCATAGGGTTAGAGAAACATGGTGGCTTTCTTCCAGAAACAGCGCCACTCCTCTCCATGGGTTGTGTCTGTTATTGCAGCTCAGCTTCACTGAAATGAATACAATTATCTGTAATACGACACACAACCTGCGGAAAAGTGTGGTGCAGTTCTTATTTACCACATGGAAATACTAAGTAAAATCGCAGAAAACGATGTATCCTTATGCTCAGTGTCTCCCCCTTTAACTTATGCTGCTCTCCGACCTGACAGATCTGTCTAATTTCACTTATAGGTCTTCATCTTTGTATATTATTCATTTTTAATAATCGCTACAATCTTAACAATTATTGAATAACTGGTATGTCTTTTTTCTTGTTTAGGAACTTCATTTTATACATATATATATATACATACACACACACACACACACACACACACATATTAGTGACAGAAGAGGAAAAAGAAAAGCCAATTAGTTCTTAATTTTTGTAATTTTTATTTTTCAAATCTTTTTTTTTTTCTTCTTTTTTATGTTTGAGATTTTTCATCTTGACCATTGGTTAAAAATGGAATTTCAGTCACTAATAATATAATTCTAAGTATTGGTATTTTTAGGTTTCATTCTGATTTTGTTTCATATATATATATGTATATTTATATTTTTTATTTTTTTTACTACACAGGGATTTATTTCGGCACTGAATCTGGTCAGCACGTAACTAGTTCGCGCTCGTATGAAAACATTCCCTATTTACCAGTACGATGCTGGAGTCCAATAAGCTTCGACACATCCATTGGAATTACTAGAGGCTGGAAGTGGTAATCAGGGCAGACAGATCAGGGTTTTCTTTATATTCTATTCTCATGGAGATCTGATCCCTGATGGAAGGGACGGTTCACTGGTCGGTCTATTTGAGGCACTGAACCAGATTAGAAAATCACTAGTCTAGTATTGACATATAAATGAATCCCCTAACACTAAATAATGCCATGCTACACAAATCTTGAGCAATAGATGAAGGAGCGGTTTAATAAAAATTGTTATGAACAGTTAAAAAAAAAGTTGCTCTCTTATTTTATGATGGTGTAGAAAACATATTGCAGTCTTTAACAAAATATAGGGTATATCCCTTTAAGAATACCCCAACATTTGCATAAAGATAGGCTAAAATGGGTGTGGCAATTTGTATTTAATGGGCAAATGTCTATAGAATATCCTGATAAATAGAAGTTTTTGGGCGCATGCATTAAATTGCTTCTCACTACTCTGATTGGGGAAGCGAAGGGGCACAAGGTTTGAGGAGATACTAATTTATGAATCTAACACCTAATTGGTTAGAGCTACTCAGGCCTTCCTGTTTTTAGAATTTTGTGTGCATTAATTAGTAGTACATGTGATTACAGTTAAAACCACAGCTACATTGTATTTCCGCAGCTATATGCACAGCAAAAACGGACTATTTGTTGAGGATTTCTGTGACTAATTTACCTGCGGACTTCTTAGATTTTGCGGTGGATTTTCCGTTGCGTAAAATCTGCAGTGTATCTGGCATGAAGTAACATACTCTAAATGTTCACAAACCTCCTTAGACTACAAAAAAAATAAAAAATACATCTAGGTAAAAGTGTAAATTGAAGAGAGGGAGGAGGGGGATGCAGCTGCAGTTACCTTCTCGGTGTCTCTGAGACTGCATGCTGCGGGAGGGGAGGGGGAGCACATGTGGAGTGTCATCTGATTGTCTCAGAGAGCCGTGCGCAATAATCTCTACACCAGAAAGAGCCCTCTCACTCAGCAGACAGAGAAAAAGGAAATATGCATTTTCAAAAGGCAAAGTGATAGAAACAAAAAACACAAAAAGCCCTCGGTAGACCCATACTTTCTAGCTACACTACATGGGAATTGTGATTTTTTTTCTCTTAATTGGCAACAATAGAAAAGTTTTAACACATAACGGAGGCCCTTCTAACTCCGCCACCCCCCACCCCGGGTGATGGAGGAAGCCAGATATTTCTCATGTAATACATGGATGGGCCAGGGGTCTCCCAGTGCAGGAGCCTTTTACAATGTGGTTCCCCATTCTGGCTCATAGAGAAGGGTTACGAGCGGGGGACCTTCCTCCTCTACGACGCCATATACCCAAATTGAGCGTCTGGACCAGGGCTGTATTCACGACTAAAACCACTTTAACGGTCGGGGGAAAGAATTGCAGTTTTTTTTTTTAGAAATTTATGATGGAGAATCAAGAACCCAACTCATGGCAGAGTCGCACTGGCTCATTGTGCCGCAATAATCAGCAATATAAAGTCACAGAAGGTTTGTGTCCAATCCCGGAACAATAGCGTTTATACAGAATTTTTAAATCCGAAGGGAATGTAATTTTTGCTTTTGTCCCCATGCAGGATTGTAGGAACAGAGAATAGTGAGTTATGGGCCGATATTACCCAGAAATCCTATGTAATATGTATCTGACAGTGGTGGAGATAACAACCTTCCTTTCTGTGCCTCATCCCAGCGGCCGTCACACCGGGGACAACGGAGCCCCGATCCTTTTATTACCTTTCTTTGATATTTAGTGAATTTAATCCGTCAGAAAGAAAAAAAAAGTCTTCTTTCCCTGAATCTATGGGAGCAGGTAATCCAAACCCATCACCAAAATGCTGGGCTTATTGTGTGACAGGCAGAAACTGCTTAACATACAAATTGAAAGCCGCTCACAATTTCAACATTTTTCTTTGCCTTTCAAAAAAAAAAAAAAAAAAAAAAAAAAAAAAAAAAATCGAAGAAGTTGAGTCCCGGGAGAGTTAACCCCCTCATTTAAATACTGCTTTAATCAGAATGGTACCAATGGATAATGAAGCCTGCAAGTACAATTTAAAGGAGTAGTCCACATACTATTTTTCACAGTTCAGATCCGAAGGGGAAAAAAAAAAAAGATCTCAACAGTGGTCATCATTAACAATAAAATGGTAAAGATGTGATCTTAAAAGTGAATTTTAAGAAGGGAACATTGTGAATGAATCATGGGTATTTAATCTGTTAATGCAAAATAAAATTGTAATGCTTGTGCAGCTGCTGCCTGGCATTGAGTGACAAAACATACTATAGCTTGCTGGAAATAAGGTATACCCAAGTCTTTCTTCATTCTTTCCCCCCTACTTGTCATAAGTAGCTACTATGTGATTTTTTTTGTCTCAAATCTCCTACCATCAACCCTCTTCCCCGCCCTATAAATTCCCCTATGTCTCATATATACAGCATTGACCCTGGCTAAAGTCACATGTTCTCAACAGATCCAAAAGGGAAGCAAAAATATCACTTAACCTTAATCTTTATTTGTTACAAACTTGTACAAAATTGCAATTCCACAATCAATAAATTAAGTCTAAAACTAGTAACAGGTCATTCATTGCATAAAGAACAGAAAAATCTCAGATTGTTACAATGTATTATGAAGATTTCCCCCAAAAAATAGACAGCCGTGCCTTGTCATGGGCCCCAGGAAGCATTGCAATAGCCGCTATGTGCCATGGTGGTGGCATCTTGGCGTCTACCAAACTTTTCTTAAATTGGTATTCGTCCATAGTAGTAAAAAGAAACAAAAAATCTTGCAACAACCTGAGAAAATGTCACGTTTTTGTAAATGTCACTAGTGGTGGAGTCTCTCTCTCTGCGGCTGGTGTAGACAAGCAGGAGGCGTCTCGTGGCTCTACCGGTGATATGGACCTAGAAGACCCGGCATCCTATGCCAGCCACCGGTTGGCAAGAAATATTGGGAGGTGTAGTCCCATAAATTGGCATGTGAAGATTACGACTTTGCCACACAACATATGGAAATTATGAAGGTGAAAGAAAGGAAAAAGTTATTGAATTTTAGTCCAGCAGGATTCTTGGGCGGCCTAGCTGAAGGGTGACATCCAACTCTCTGCCGCGGAGTCTGCCGTTAATTCTTCCGGTTAGTATCCGGTTTCGGGTTGTGTCTCCCCCCGGGATTATCCGCTGGACAGAACTTCAGGATCTGTGTTGTGGAAACAGGAAATGGTGCTGAGCCGTCTTTATAAAAGTGTAGCAAAGAAAGAAACGTCATTCATTTATAAGACACACAGCGGGGAGATGGCAACTGGTGATCAGGTAAGGTGCAAAAAAGGGAAATGTAACCCATAAGAAGAACCTTCATTTATTGACTTTACAAACTTAGGTTAAATGAATTCATCTTTTCATAGTCAAATAGAATGAAAATAAATGCAGCCAATAAAATACTCTGTGCTGCTGGGTGGGACGCTACTCCTTATTTTATGTAACGCTCAGTCTGTGACCTCCCAGAAGAACAGAAGACTCCTCTCCAGAAATACTCTGTGCTGCTGGGGGGACGCTGCTCCTTATTTTATGTAACGCTCAGTCTGTGACCTCCCACAACAACAGAACACTCCTCTCCAGAAATACTCTGTGCTGCTGGGGGACCCTGCTCTTTCCACTATGTAATGCTCAGTCTGTTACCTCCCACAAGATCAGCACACTGCACTCCTGAAATACTCTGTGCTGCATTGGGGACCCTGCTCCTTCCACTATGTAACTCTCAGGTCTGTGACCTCCCACAACATCGGCACACTCATCTCCTGAAATAATCTGTGCTGCTGGAGGGACCCTGCTCTTTCCACTATGTAACTCTCAGTTGTGACCTCCCACAAAATAAGCACACTCCTCTCCTGAAATACTTTGTGCTGCTTGGGGTACTCAGGTATGTGACCTCCCACAAGAACAGCCCACTCCACTCCTGAAATAATCTGTGCTGCTAGGTTCCCTGCTCCTTCTACTATTTAATACTCAGTCTGTGACCTCCCACAACATCGGCACACTCCTCTCCTGAAATACTCTGTGCTGCTGTGGGGACCCTGCTCCTTCCACTATGTAACTCTCAGGTCTCTGACCTCCCACTTGTCCCCATTCCCCTCCTCACATCTTGACATTGCCCCTGTCCTAACCAACATCAGCTCACTGCCCCCACAGAATAAGCACATCTCCTGAAATACTCTGGGATGCTGTGTGCAATCTGTGAAGAAGAATGCGGTTTAAATTCACTTTAAAGCACGGTACAAAAGACACACATAAGATAGGACTTCTCAAAAATAACCATCAGCCCGGAGTCAAATATTATTAGGAATCTTCGTAAGTTCCTTTGGGTTACATCCTTTTTCTATACAGTTACCTGGCACCAGTTTTCATCGGCAGCTCCCGCAGGAGGTAATGGATTCCCAACACAGATCCTGATCTACTATCTGTACTGATCACGACTACGCAGGAGAAGCCGCGGGGCATTTCATACCACCAGAAAAGTTCATGACATGAAAGGCAACGAACGCAAAGTATAAAAAGAGCCAAGAGAAAACTATTGCTCTAAGTTATCAGCCATTCCAGGCTTGGGATCAAGAAGTAATGGCTGCAGTGTATTTAAATAGTTAATTGCATAATAAGGCGGCGATCTCACATTATAGGATCCCACAGGGCACATGATGGGACGTGGCTGGTCTCCCAAAACTTCCTTCAGGGCTAGGACAGCAGCTTGTTAATATTCATGAAAAAGAGGTGTGGCCCTGACAACCATCTAATTTCCATTAAAAAAAGGTGGGGCTATGACAACCATTTACTGAATGATATAAAAGGGGGGGGGATATACAGGGACATGATGGGACATGTAAGAGACTGGTTTCTAAACATTAAAAAAAAATTATGATAAATCGGATCGTTCGTTTAGCGCTATGACACATTGTTCATTTTTATAGATGAGAAAATTTATTCTACACAAAATAGAATTCGGTCAGAATTTCCCAAAAGATTTGGCAAATTCAAAAACATTTGAAGGTCACGGTCCACGAATCACGGCACAATAGCGTTTCTTATCTTGAAGAAGTGACTTGTCCGGTCCCGAAACGCGTCAATGCTTTTTACACCTGTTAAAATAAAACCTTTGAAACAAATCTCTTGCGAGAAGTTTATTTATTTGTCGCGTGCCCTTTTCTACCTGTTTTTGCTACTTTTGGATGGACCGACCATTTATTCCTTGAAATGGCCGCACAGATAATCCAATGAATAAAGTAAAGACGTAGTGAGGTACAAGGGATATGGAAGTCAAATTGGTAATGACTTCCAAAATATAGAATTCCCCTTTCCCATTTTCACATGGAGATCCCCCATTCGGGTACCAATAATGAATTAGTCGGAGCACAGAGCAGCTTTAAAGAGCGTCTCTCACTGGAGGACCAGAAAGGTCCATGAATTACATGGACAGCCATTTGATTTCAATGGCCACCATGTAATGCTTCATTTCCCCTGTGGTGGTGCTGCAGGGCAATTGTTCACTTGGGGCAATGTTCCCCCACAGATTACAGCTGATTGCTAGGGTTCCAGCAGCAAAACCTGTACTTAGAATGAGCGAGAGAGACAGAGCGCCAACGAGAGAGACAGAGCGCCAACGAGAGAGACAGAGCGCCAACGAGAGAGACAGAGCGCCAACGAGAGAGACAGAGCGCCAACGAGAGAGACAGAGCGCCAACGAGAGAGACAGAGCGCCAACGAGAGAGACAGAGCGAAACGTTGATCAAGAGGTCGATCGATAGATAGATGGATCCTGGGTATTGAGTGCTCTTTGTTTCCTCCCTATAATCCGGCCCTAGCAGTATGAATATAATTCTAGGGACGCTCCGTTTCTTCCTTATTGCTGGAGACAATATTTATTTCACGTATAAGATGTTAGTTTTGGTTACACGATTCTTTCTCCACTATAATTATGTGATGACCGGTGGTGAAGCGCTCGCTGTTATTGTAACATAAACTGACACGTAAATTCTTAATAAAGAAATTATTTATAAAACCGCATGTATATTGCGACAACGGTCCCCGGATATCTATCTGTTTTTGTCCCATTGGTCACTCGTATATTTTTCCTTTATGTCTCGTATTTATATTTCCAGTGACAACTTTGGCAGAAAATGAGATTAATCGTCTGATAAAGACACAAAAAAGGAGACCCATAATCTCGTCTAGACGACTCCTGGGCTCAATTACTGGAGTGGAAACACAACAACAGGTGAAGCGGACGCAACAAAGATAAATATCGGAGTCGCGGAACAACTGGGGCTGCTCATTAGAACTTTCTTTTTTCTCTCATGCCTGTTCAGTCAATGACGTCCATTAAATACAGGACAGCGCAGACAGTTTGATGAATAACATAGGAAGCGCCGCACTCCACCTGCCTCGTACCAAAACGCCATTTTAATGGCAAGTTTATAGGACACAAAGGAACTAAAAAGAAAACTAAAAAAAATAATTATTTGTAGCAAAAACAGCAGCCGGGCCTCATCTTAAAGGGGCTGTTTTTACCCTGTATGGGGATTCTGGGTTAATAGAAGGGTTCCCCCTGTTCCGGAAACCCAGAGCATTGCGTTTAAGAGGTTCTGCTTGACAAGTGGAGAGAATTTGTTTTCCACTTTTGTGCACCAGAAGAGCCGTTCGCAGGCGCTTTCCTAGCAGGACAAATGCCACACAGCGCAGAAGTTCATCCTGCAGGCAGTCAGGACAAGATTTAGGAATTGCCTGTGGAACCTGCTTCTCCTTTTCCATCAATATTATATTATAGATCAGTCTCCTTCATCTCTCCTTTAACAGCTTGTACATTGTATCAACCCCAGTGACGATGTAAGAAAATTACCAGAACTTCTATTACTTCTGAGATAAATGAAGAGTTGTGTATACTATTATATACATTATTTATTATTTTATAACATATTGGAGCCTTTATGGTCTAATGCACGGATCTCAAACACACGGCCCGCGGCACACAGAGCTAGTACAGGCTCTGCTCCGGGACTCTGGAGAAGCCTCTGACATCAATGTCCATACATGGACAGTGATGTCAGGGGCTTCCTCAGAGCCGGAGTCCCAGAGCAGAGCCCTAGTAGCGCTGATGTCAGGAGCAGAGCTAGAATCCAAGGCAGAGTGCTAGAAGCGGCTCTGCCCTGGGACTCCAGCTCTTGGAAAGCCCCTGACATCACTGTCCATATATGGACACTGATGTCAGCGGCTTCCCCAGAGTTCCGGAGCAGAGCCTATACTAGTGCTCTGCTCTGGGACACCGGCTCTGGAGTTGCCCTTGACATCACATTCCAGTCCAGGAGGATCCCCTGATGTCACTGTCTATGGATAGTGATGTCAGGGGCTCCTTCAGCAGAGGAACCCACGGCCATAGCGTCGGCAACGCTCTGGCTGGGGATTCCACTCCTAGCGGGAGCCCCAATGGTGCTATCTACAAGCGGCGTGTGCGGCAGCACCTACAAGTGGCGTGTGCGGCAGCACCTACAAGGGGCGTGTGCGGCAGCACCTACAAGGGGCGTGTGCGGCAGCACCTACAAGGGGCGTGTGCGGCAGCACCTACAAGGGGGCACCGTGGCAGCACCTACAGAGGGCACCGTGGCAGCATCTACAGAGGGCAATGTAGTAGTATTATAGCAATGTAATATTATTATAGTACTGTAGTATAATCCTAGTAATGTAGTAGTATTATAGTAATGTAGCATTGTTATAGCAATGTAGTATTATAGTAATGTATATATTAATGTAGTATTGTTATAGTAATGTAGTATTGTTATAGTAATGTAGTATTGTTATAGTAATGTAGTGTTATAGTAATGTAGTATTGTTATAGTAATGTAGTGTTATAGTAATGTAGTATTGTTATAGTAATGTAGTATTGTTATAGTAATGTAGTATTGTTATAGTAATGTAGTATTGTTATAGTAATGTAGTATTGTTATAGTAATGTAGTATTGTTATAGTAATGTAGTATTGTTATAGTAATGTAGTGTTATAGTAAAGTAGTATTGTTATAGTAATGTAGTGTTATAGTAATGTAGTGTTATAGTAATGTAGTGTTATAGTAATGTAGTGTTATAGTAATGTAGTGTTATAGTAATGTAGTGTTATAGTAATGTAGTATTGTTATAGTAATGTAGTATTGTTATAGTAATGTAGTATTGTTATAGTAATGTAGTAGTGTTATAGTAATGTAGTGTTATAGTAATGTAGTGTTATAGTAATGTAGTGTTATAGTAATGTAGTGTTATAGTAATGTAGTGATATAGTAATGTAGTGTTATAGTAATGTAGTGATATAGTAATGTAGTGTTATAGTAATGTGGTGTTATAGTAATGTAGTGTTATAGTAATGTAGCGTTATAGTAATGTAATGTTATAGTAATGTAGTGTTATAGTAATGTAGTATTGTTATAGTAATGCAGTGTTATAGTAATGTAGTGTTATAGTAATGTAGTGTTATAGTAATGTAGTGTTATAGTAATGTAGTGTTATAGTAATGTAGTGTTATAGTAATGTAGTGTTATAGTAATGTAGTGTTATAGTAATGTAGTGTTATAGTAATGTAGTGTTATAGTAATGTAGTGTTATAGTAATGTAGTGATATAGTAATGTAGTGTTATAGTAATGTAGTGATATAGTAATGTAGTGTTATAGTAATGTGGTGTTATAGTAATGTATTGTTATAGTAATGTAGTATTGTTATAGTAATGTAGTATTGTTATAGTAATGTAGTATTGTTATAGTAATGTAGTATTGTTATAGTAATGTAGTATTGTTATAGTAATGTAGTATTGTTATAGTAATGTAGTGTTATAGTAATGTAGTGTTATAGTAATGTAGTGTTATAGTAATGTAGTGATATAGTAATGTAGTGTTATAGTAATGTGGTGTTATAGTAATGTAGTGTTATAGTAATGTAGTGTTATAGTAATGTAGTGTTATAGTAATGTAGTGTTATAGTAATGTAGTGTTATAGTAATGTAGTGATATAGTAATGTAGTGTTATAGTAATGTAGTGTTATAGTAATGTAGTATTGTTATAGTAATGTAGTATTGTTATAGTAATGTAGTGTTATAGTAATGTAGTATTGTTATAGTAATGTAGTATTGTTATAGTAATGTAGTATTGTTATAGTAATGTAGTATTGTTATAGTAATGTAGTATTGTTATAGTAATGTAGTGTTATAGTAATGTAGTATTGTTATAGTAATGTAGTGTTATAGTAATGTAGTATTGTTATAGTAATGTAGTGTTGTTATAGTAATGTAGTGTTGTTATAGTAATGTAGTGTTATAGTAATGTAGTATTGTTATAGTAATGTAGTATTGTTATAGTAATGTAGTAGTGTTATAGTAATGTAGTAGTGTTATAGTAATGTAGTATTGTTATAGTAATGTAGTGTTATAGTAATGTAGTATTGTTATAGTAATGTAGTGTTATAGTAATGTAGTATTGTTATAGTAATGTAGTATTGTTATAGTAGCGTAGTAGTGTTATAGTAATGTAGTGTTATAGTAATGTAGTGTTATAGTAATGTAGTGTTATAGTAATGTAGTGTTATAGTAATGTAGTGTTATAGTAATGTAGTGATATAGTAATGTAGTGTTATAGTAATGTAGTGTTATAGTAATGTAGTGTTATAGTAATGTAGTGTTATAGTAATGTAGTGTTATAGTAATGTAGTGTTATAGTAATGTAGTGTTATAGTAATGTAGTGTTATAGTAATGTAGTGTTATAGTAATGTAGTATTGTTATAGTAATGTAGTATTGTTATAGTAATGTAGTGTTATAGTAATGTAGTGTTATAGTAATGTAGTATTATAGTAATGTAGTGTTATAGTAATGTAGTATTATAGTAATGTAGTGTTATAGTAATGTAGTGTTATAGTAATGTAGTGTTATAGTAATGTAGTATTATAGTAATGTAGTGTTATAGTAATGTAGTGTTATAGTAATGTAGTGTTATAGTAATGTAGTGTTATAGTAATGTAGTGTTATAGTAATGTAGTGTTATAGTAATGTAGTGTTATAGTAATGTAGTGTTATAGTAATGTAGTGTTATAGTAATGTAGTGTTATAGTAATGTAGTATTATAGTAATGTAGTATTATAGTAATGTAGTGTTATAGTAATGTAGTGTTATAGTAATGTAGTGTTATAGTAATGTAGTGTTATAGTAATGTAGTATTATAGTAATGTAGTATTATTATAGTAATGTAGTGTTATAGTAATGTAGTGTTATAGTAATGTAGTGTTATAGTAATGTAGTGTTATAGTAATGTAGTGTTATAGTAATGTAGTGTTATAGTAATGTAGTGTTATAGTAATGTAGTGTTATAGTAATGTAGTGTTATAGTAATGTAGTGTTATAGTAATGTAGTGTTATAGTAATGTAGTGTTATAGTAATGTAGTATTATAGTAATGTAGTATTATAGTAATGTAGTATTATAGTAATGTAGTATTATAGTAATGTAGTATTATAGTAATGTAGTGTTATGGTAATGTAGTGTTATAGTAATGTAGTATTATAGTAATGTAGCGTTATAGTAATGTAGCGTTATAGTAATGTAGAGTTATAGTAATGTAGTATTATAGTAATGTAGTTTATTAGTAATGTAGTGTTATAGTAATGTAGTGTTATAGTAATGCAGTGTTATAGTAATGTAGTATTATAGTAATGTAGTGTTATAGTAATGTAGTGTTATAGTAATGTAGTGTTATAGTAATGTAGTGTTATAGTAATGTAGTATTATAGTAATGTAGTGTTATAGTAATGTAGTGTTATAGTAATGTAGTGTTATAGTAATGTAGTGTTATAGTAATGTAGTGTATAGTAATGTAGTGTTATAGTATGCAGTGTTATAGTAATGTAGTATTATAGTAATGTAGTGTTATAGTAATGTAGTGTATAGTAATGTAGTGTTATAGTAATGTTGTATTATAGTAATGTAGTATTGTTATAGTAATGCAGTATTATAGTAATGTTGTATGTTATAGTTGGTTAAATAAGGAATTGATTAACAAAAATTTTGTATTGTATCAAATTTAAAAGCAATGCAGCCCGTCAGCCTCACGTTTGCGGACCATTTATCGGGGCGAGTTTGAGACCCCGGCTCTAGACAAACCGCTGTGTTACAGCGATACATTTTACCTGCACTGATACATTGTAACAAACTATCAGGGCGGGAGAGAGATTTGCGCTGCTGATGTGTTTAGCTGACATTGTGATTTTCGTGCAGCACCATAATCACGGCTCTTTTGCTACAGACAGATAATCGGGTGCTTCCCCTGATATTAGCTTATTGGAGGGGGCAGAGTGTAAGGTTGGAGTCTGAATCCCTTAATTATAATGCAGACGGGTGGATATCTGTGCCCTTCATCTATGACTGGCCGCTAATGTAATACTCCCAAGAACAGAGCCAGAGATGATCATTTATTCTATACGTCCCACCGGACGAGTCAGCAGGATATACTGGCCGTTTATATGAACTACTACACATACTATGCAGTGAAACGCTTCAGAGATGTTGGGGTACCTGTGTGCACTTATCTGGGTCTCCCCCAAAAATGTGTCTCCACACAACAGGCTGCCATAAAATAGCCTGTGCCTGCGGGAGGATCTCCAAGGGGAATGCAGAACTTCTGACAGCCGTTCCTGCCCCGTGGGGCTCGTGGCCACCAAAGACCAAGTTCACCAAAGCTTTTTATTCCCACACAAGGGACAGTTCACAAATCGCAGTCCTTGATGTCAGGCTAGTCCTCAAAAGAACTGGCAAAATCTGAGATGTAGCGTCCCCAGTAGTCAACAAGAAGCAGACAAGATTCCTATACTGGAGGCTTTCATACAAGGTCCGGTAAGACAGCACGCAGAGTAGGTAGAGCGCCTCCACTTTCTCATTGTCCCAACCAAAAGTTCCTCCGCCAGTCAAACACCTCCCCCACTCTGTGTTATATCAGGTGTTACTACACCACCCAGGTAGAGAAAAGCTCTTTGGAAAAATGCTTAAACTCTTAAAACTTCTGGAAAAGTGTAGAAAGTCCCAGCGAAGATTCCAGAAAGTAATAGAGGTCACTAGAATAGACACGGGGATATATAAGGACTATCATTAATGCTATAAGTGAAATCGCACAAGAGGTAACAAACCCCAGAGTGACATCAGACAAGACGTAATCACCCCCAGAGTGACATCACACAAGAGGTAAAAAAAAAAACAGAGTGACATCAGACAAGAGGTAACAAACCCCAGAGTGACATCAGACAAGAGGTAACCACCCCCAGTAGGACATCACACAAGAGGTAACCACCCCCAGAGTGACATCACACAAGAGGTAATCACCCCCAGAGTGACATCACACAAGAGGTAACAAACCCCAGAGTGACATCAGACAAGAGGTCACAAATCCCAGAGTGACATCAGACAAGAGGTAATCACCCCCAGAGTGACATCAGACAAGAGGTAACAAACCCCAGAGTGATATCAGACAAGAGGTAACAAACCCCAGAGTGACATCAGACAAGACGTAATCACCCCCAGAGTGACATCAGACAAGAGGTATCCACCCCCAGTAGGACATCACACAAGAGGTAACCACCCCCAGAGTGACATCAGACAAGAGGTATCCACCCCCAGTAGGACATCACACAAGAGGTAACCACCCCCAGAGTGACATTACACAAGAGGTAATCACCCCCAGATTGACATCAGACAAGAGGTAACAAACCCCAGAGTGACATCAGACAAGAGGTCACAAATCCCAGAGTGACATCAGACAAGAGGTAATCACCCCCAGAGGGACATCAGACAAGAGGTAACAAACCCCAGAGTGATATCAGACAAGAGGTAACAAACCCCAGAGGGACATCACTCAAGAAGTAACAAACCCCAGAGTGACATCAGACAAGAGGTAACAAACCCCAGAGTGACATCAGACAAGAGGTAATCGCCCACAGAGTGACATCACACAAGAGGTATCCACCCCCAGAGTGACGTCACACAAGAGGCAACCATCCCCAGAGTGACGTCACACAAGAGGTAACCATCCCCAGAGTGACATCACACAAGAGGTAACAAACCCCAGATGACGTCAGACAAGAGGTAACAAACCCCAGCGTGACATCACACAAGCGGTATCCACCCCCAGAGTGACGTCACACAAGAGGTAACAAACTCCAGAGTGACATCACACAAGAGGTGACAAACGCCAGAGTGACATCAGATAAGAGGTAATCATCCCCAGACGGACATCAGACAAGAGGTAACAAACCCCAGAGTGACATCAGGTAAGAGGTGACAAACCCCAGAGTGACATCAGACAAGAGGTGACAAACCCCAGAGTGACATCAGACAAGAGGTGACAAACCCCAGAGTGACATCAGACAAGAGGTGACAAACCCCAGAGTGACATCAGACAAAAGGTAACAAACCCCAGAGTGACATCAGACAAGAGATAACCACCAGAGTGACATCACATAGGAGGTAACAAACCCCAGAGTGACATCACACAAGATACAACAAATCCCAGAGTGACATTACACAAGAGGTAACAAACCCCAGAGTGACATCACACAAGATACAACAAATCCCAGAGTGACATCACAAAAGTAACCACCCCCAGAGGGACATCACACAAGAGGTAACCACCCCCAGAGTGACATCACACAAGAGGTAATCACCCAAGAGGTTACCACCCCCAGAGTTAAATCACACAGGAGGTAACAAACCCCAGGGTAAACTCACACAAGAGGTAATCACCCCCCAGAGTGACATCACACAAGAGGTAACAAACCCCAGAGTGACCTCAGACAAGAGGTAATCACCCACAGAGTGACATCACACAATAGGTAACAAACACCAGAGTGACATCAGACAAGAGGTAACCACCCCCAGAGGGACATCACACAAGAGGTAACCACCCCCAGAGGGACATCACACAAGAGGTAACCACCCCCAGAGGGACATCACACAAGAGGTAACCACCCCCCCAGTGACATCACACAAGAGGTAACCATCCCCAGTGTGACATCACACAAGATGTAATCACGCTCAGAGTGACATCACACAAGAGGTTACCACCCCAGAGTGAAATCACACAAGAGGTAACAAACCTCAGAGTAAACTCACACAAGATGTAATCACCCCCAAAGTGACATCACACAAGAGGTAATCACCCCCAGAGTGACATCACACAAGAGGTAACAAACCCCAGTGACATCAGACAAGAGGTAATAAACCCCAGAGTGACGTCACACAAGAGGTAACAAACCCCAGAGTGACATCAGACAAGAGGTAATCACCCACAGAGTGACAACACACTAGAGGTAACAAACCCCAGAGTGACATCACACAAGAGGTAACCGCCCCCATATTCACATCACACAAGAGGTAACTACCCCCAGAGTGACATCACACAAGAGGTAACAAACCCCAGAGTGACATCACACAAGAGGTAACTACCCCCAGAGTGACATCACACAAAAGGTAACCACCCCCAGAGTGAAATGACACAAGAGGTTACCACCCCCAGAGTGACATCAGACAAGACGTAATCACCCCCAGAGTGACATCACACAAGAGATAATAAACCCCAGATTGACATCAGATAAGAGGTAACCACCCCCAGAGTGAGGTCACACAAGAGATAAAAAAAAAACCAGAGTGACGTCACACAAGAGGTAACCACCCCCAGAGTGACATCACACAAGAGGTAACAAACGTCAGAGTGACATCAGACAAGAGGTAACAAAGCCCAGAGTGACATCAGGCAAGAGGTGACAAACCCCAGAGTGACATCAGACAAGAGGTGACAAACCCCAGAGTGACATCAGATAAGAGGTAACAAACCCCAGAGTGAGGTCACACAAGAAATAAAAAAAACCCAGAGTGACGTCACACAAGAGGTAACCAACCCCAGAGTGACATTAGACAAGAGGTAACCACCACAGAGTGACATCACACAGGAGGTAACAAACCCCAGAGTGACATCACACAGGAGGTAACAAACCCAAGAGTGACATCACACTCAGCCGCCACACACAGAGCTAAAGGCAGAAAACAGTCCACAGGGGCAAATATTACCTCAGGTAATCGCTACGTATGACCTTCTCAGGTGGGGGAGTAAGTGCTATCATATAACCGGGGTGAAGGCTGAAGCTCCCTGTCCTATCCCGGAACAAGTAGAACGTACCATGAGAGTTGTAGTCCTGTGCGGCTCTGTCTCCACTTTCTCACACCGACTGCAGCCCGGGGGACTCTGCCGGTCACATTATGAACACAGAATTAATCAGGTTTGTCAGCAGGTTATAAAACTCTGTTAACCCCGCAGAGACCTGATCACAGGTACATACATTATTATAATTATTAACCCCTTCACACTTTATAGTGCACTGCCATTAGAGATCCCCATCCAATCCTAAAATCAGGGCAGTAAGACATTGCTTCCACGTGTGGGATATTTACATGGAGGTGGAAGGATGTAAGGAGGACATGATCTGTGTCTGCCCTGCATTTTCCTGTATACAGGTCATTGACATCTCCCTGTATCTGTCTCCTATTGACCTCAGTGATAACGTTTTGTATACACTAGTGTAAGTGCCACGGCTTCAGTTCCCAATGACTCCTGAGTGATCTCTTATTAGGGTCCATCAGTTCTGGGGTTCTGCTATGGAATGTGAGCTGCCTGCAGCTGCCCCAAATGGTAGAATGACTGGATACAGAGATGTAGGTAGGGAATTACATGGAATAAAACATTTAGCAGATATTAAATGGGAATGCACCAGAACCCTGCCACGTGGAGCTCGAGTCCTGCAGAGTGGAGCTAGAACCCTGCCACATGGAGCTAGAACCCTGCCACGTGGAGCTCGAGTCCAGCCCAGTGGAGCTAGAACCCTGCCACGTGGAGCTCGAGTCCTGTCCAGAGGAGCAAGAACCCTGCCACGTGGAGCTCGAGTCCTGTCCAGTGGAGCTAGAACCCTGCCACGTGGAGCTCGAGTCCTGCCCAGTGGAGCTAGAACCCTGCCACGTGGAGCTCGAGTCCTGCCACGTGGAGCTCGAGCCTGTAAATATGTATAATAATCCCCACTCACCACATCAGACACCGGGCCCCGCTATGTATAATAATCATCACTCACCACATCAGACCCCGGGCCCTGCTATGTATAATAATCACCACTCACCACATCAGACCCGGGCCCCGCTATGTATAATAATCATCACTCACCACATCAGACCCCGGGCCCCGCTATGTATAATAATCACCACTCACCACATCAGACCCCGGGCCCCGCTATGTATAATAATCACCACTCACCACATCAGACCCCGGGCCCTGCTATGTATAATAATCACCACTCACCACATCAGACCCCGGGCCCTGCTATGTATAATAATCACCACTCACCACATCAGACCCCGGGCCCCGCTATGTATAATAATCACCACTCACCACATCAGACCCCGGGCCCCGCTATGTATAATAATCATCACTCACCACATCAGACCCCGGGCCCCGCTATGTATAATAATCATCACTCACCACATCAGACCCCGGGCCCCGCTATGTATAATAATCACCACTCACCACATCAGACCCCGGGCCCCGCTATGTATAATAATCATCACTCACCACATCAGACCCCGGGCCCTGCTATGTATAATAATCATCACTCACCACATCAGACCCCGGGCCCCGCTATGTATAATAATCACCACTCACCACATCAGACCCCGGGCCCCGCTATGTATAATAATCACCACTCACCACATCAGACCCCGGGCCCCGCTATGTATAATAATCATCACTCACCACATCAGACCCCGGGCCCTGCTATGTATAATAATCATCACTCACCACATCAGACCCCGGGCCCTGCTATGTATAATAATCATCACTCACCACATCAGACCCCGGGCCCTGCTATGTATAATAATCACCACTCACCACATCAGACCCCGGGCCCCACTATGTATAATAATCACCACTCACCACATCAGACCCCGGGCCCCGCTATGTATAATAATCACCACTCACCACATCAGACCCCGGGCCCTGCTATGTATAATAATCACCACTCACCACATCAGACCCCGGGCCCTGCTATGTATAATAATCACCACTCACCACATCAGACCCCGGGCCCTGCTATGTATAATAATCATCACTCACCACATCAGACCCCGGGCCCCGCTATGTATAATAATCATCACTCACCACATCAGACCCTGGGCCCTGCTATGTATAATAATCACCACTCATCACATCAGACCCCGGGCCCCGCTATGTATAATAATCACCACTCACCACATCAGACCCCGGGCCCTGCTATGTATAATAATCATCACTCACCACATCAGACCCCGGGCCCTGCTATGTATAATAATCACCACTCACCACATCAGACCCCGGGCCCTGCTATGTATAATAATCACCACTCACCACATCAGACCCCGGGCCCTGCTATGTATAATAATCACCACTCACCACATCAGACCCCGGGCCCTGCTATGTATAATAATCACCACTCACCACATCAGACCCCGGGCCCTGCTATGTATAATAATCATCACTCACCACATCAGACCCCGGGCCCTGCTATGTATAATAATCATCACTCACCACATCAGACCCCGGGCCCTGCTATGTATAATAATCACCACTCACCACATCAGACCCCGGGCCCCGCTATGTATAATAATCACTACTCACCACATCAGACCCCGGGCCCCGCTATGTATAATAATCACCACTCACCACATCAGACCCCGGGCCCTGCTATGTATAATAATCATCACTCACCACATCAGACCCCGGGCCCTGCTATGTATAATAATCACCACTCACCACATCAGACCCCGGGCCCTGCTATGTATAATAATCACCACTCACCACATCAGACCCCGGGCCCCGCTATGTATAATAATCATCACTCACCACATCAGACCCCGGGCCCCGCTATGTATAATAATCACCACTCACCACATCAGACCCCGGGCCCTGCTATGTATAATAATCACCACTCACCACATCAGACCCCGGGCCCTGCTATGTATAATAATCATCACTCACCACATCAGACCCCGGGCCCCGCTATGTATAATAATCATCACTCACCACATCAGACCCCGGGCCCTGCTATGTATAATAATCACCACTCACCACATCAGACCCCGGGCCCTGCTATGTATAATAATCACCACTCACCACATCAGACCCCGGGCCCTGCTATGTATAATAATCACCACTCACCACATCAGACCCCGGGCCCTGCTATGTATAATAATCATCACTCACCACATCAGACCCCGGGCCCTGCTATGTATAATAATCACCACTCACCACATCAGACCCCGGGCCCCGCTATGTATAATAATCACCACTCACCACATCAGACCCCGGGCCCCGCTATGTATAATAATCACCACTCACCACATCAGACCCCGGGCCCTGCTATGTATAATAATCATCACTCACCACATCAGACCCCGGGCCCTGCTATGTATAATAATCATCACTCACCACATCAGACCCCGGGCCCTGCTATGTATAATAATCATCACTCACCACATCAGACCCCGGGCCCTGCTATGTATAATAATCATCACTCACCACATCAGACCCCGGGCCCTGCTATGTATAATAATCACCACTCACCACATCAGACCCCGGGCCCCGCTATGTATAATAATCACCACTCACCACATCAGACCCCGGGCCCCGCTATGTATAATAATCACCACTCACCACATCAGACCCCGGGCCCTGCTATGTATAATAATCACCACTCATCACATCAGACCCCGGGCCCTGCTATGTATAATAATCATCACTCACCACATCAGACCCCGGGCCCTGCTATGTATAATAATCATCACTCACCACATCAGACCCCGGGCCCCGCTATGTATAATAATCATCACTCACCACATCAGACCCCGGGCCCTGCTATGTATAATAATCATCACTCACCACATCAGACCCCGGGCCCCGCTATGTATAATAATCACCACTCACCACATCAGACCCCGGGCCCTGCTATGTATAATAATCACCACTCACCACATCAGACCCCGGGCCCCGCTATGTATAATAATCACCACTCATCACATCAGACCCCGGGCCCTGCTATGTATAATAATCACCACTCACCACATCAGACCCCGGGCCCTGCTATGTATAATAATCACCACTCACCACATCAGACCCCGGGCCCTGCTATGTATAATAATCACCACTCACCACATCAGACCCCGGGCCCTGCTATGTATAATAATCACCACTCACCACATCAGACCCCGGGCCCCGCTATGTATAATAATCATCACTCACCACATCAGACCCCGGGCTCTGCTATGTATAATAATCATCACTCACCACATCAGACCCCGGGCCCCGCTATGTATAATAATCATCACTCACCACATCAGACCCCGGGCCCTGCTATGTATAATAATCATCACTCACCACATCAGACCCCGGGCCCTGCTATGTATAATAATCACCACTCACCACATCAGACCCCGGGCCCTGCTATGTATAATAATCACCACTCACCACATCAGACCCCGGGCCCTGCTATGTATAATAATCATCACTCACCACATCAGACCCCGGGCCCTGCTATGTATAATAATCACCACTCACCACATCAGACCCCGGGCCCTGCTATGTATAATAATCATCACTCACCACATCAGACCCCGGGCCCCGCTATGTATAATAATCATCACATCAGACCCCGGGCCCCGCTATGTATAATAATCATCACATCAGACCCCGGGCCCCGCTATGTATAATAATCATCACATCAGACCCCGGGCCCCGCTATGTATAATAATCATCACATCAGACCCCGGGCCCCGCTATGTATAATAATCATCACATCAGACCCCGGGCCCCGCTATGTATAATAATCATCACATCAGACCCCGGGCCCCGCTATGTATAATAATCATCACTCACCACATCAGACCCCGGGCCCTGCTATGTATAATAATCACCACTCACCACATCAGACCCCGGGCCCCGCTATGTATAATAATCACCACTCACCACATCAGACCCCGGGCCCCGCTATGTATAATAATCATCACATCAGACCCCGGGCCCCGCTATGTATAATAATCATCACATCAGACCCCGGGCCCTGCTATGTATAATAATCACCACTCACCACATCAGACCCCGGGCCCTGCTATGTATAATAATCATCACTCACCACATCAGACCCCGGGCCCCGCTATGTATAATAATCATCACTCACCACATCAGACCCCGGGCCCCGCTATGTATAATAATCACCACTCACCACATCAGACCCCGGGCCCTGCTATGTATAATAATCACCACTCACCACATCAGACCCCGGGCCCTGCTATGTATAATAATCATCACTCACCACATCAGACACCGGGCCCTGCTATGTATAATAATCATCACTCACCACATCAGACCCCGGGCCCTGCTATGTATAATAATCATCACTCACCACATCAGACCCCGGGCCCCGCTATGTATAATAATCACCACTCACCACATCAGACCCCGGGCCCCGCTATGTATAATAATCACCACTCACCACATCAGACCCCGGGCCCTGCTATGTATAATAATCACCACTCACCACATCAGACCCCGGGCCCTGCTATGTATAATAATCATCACTCACCACATCAGACCCCGGGCCCTGCTATGTATAATAATCATCACTCATCACATCAGACCCCGGGCCCCGCTATGTATAATAATCACCACTCACCACATCAGACCCCGGGCCCTGCTATGTATAATAATCACCACTCACCACATCAGACCCCGGGCCCCGCTATGTATAATAATCATCACTCACCACATCAGACCCCGGGCCCTGCTATGTATAATAATCATCACTCACCACATCAGACCCCGGGCCCTGCTATGTATAATAATCATCACTCACCACATCAGACCCCGGGCCCTGCTATGTATAATAATCACCACTCACCACATCAGACCCCGGGCCCTGCTATGTATAATAATCATCACTCACCACATCAGACCCCGGGCCCTGCTATGTATAATAATCATCACTCACCACATCAGACCCCGGGCCCTGCTATGTATAATAATCACCACTCACCACATCAGACCCCGGGCCCCGCTATGTATAATAATCACCACTCACCACATCAGACCCCGGGCCCTGCTATGTATAATAATCATCATTTACCTGAAGTCTCCTGCCCTTTGGACTGGTTCGGGTTATATAATACTTACATTATATACTATTGCATCAGCAAATGATTTACAATAAGCCATAGAGTATTTAACCCTCTGGCCCCCGGAGTCACCGCTGTTTACCTCACAACTTTTAGTATTGTAAACGGACACGTTTTTAAATGTTTAGCCACGCCTCTAACCCCGCCCAATCCTAGTTCGTACACACCCAGTTCCCTCTGTGCCCCCACATAGTATCCTGCCTTTTTAGTGCCCCCCCCCAAACAGTAACATTATTCACATAATGTCCACACAGTATAATACCCCATAGTGACCCCACACAGTATAATACCCCATAGTGACCCCACACAGTATAATACCTCATAGTGACTCCCACACAGTATAATACCCCATAGTGACCCCCACACAGTATAATACCTCATAGTGACCCCCACACAGTAGAATACCTCATAGTGACCCCCACACAGTATAATACCTCATAGTGACCCCCACACAGTATAATATCCCATAGTGACTCCCACACAGTATAATACCCCATAGTGACCCCCACACAGTATAATACCTCATAGTGACCCCACACAGTATAATACCCCATAGTGACTCCCACACAGTATAATACCCCATAGTGACTCCCACACAGTATAATACCCCATAGTGACCCCCACACAGTATAATACCCCATAGTGACTCCCACACAGTATAATACCCCATAGTGACCCCCACACAGTATAATACCTCATAGTGACCCCCACACAGTATAATACCTCATAGTGACTCCCACACAGTATAATATCCCATAGTGACTCCCACACAGTATAATACCTCATAGTGCCCCCACACAGTATAATACCCCATAGTGACTCCCACACAGTATAATACCTCATAGTGACCCCCACACAGTATAATACCTCATAGTGACTCCCCCACAGTATAATACCTCATAGTGACCCCCACACAGTATAATACCCCATAGTGACTCCCACACAGTATAATATCCCATAGTGACTCCCACACAGTATAATACCTCATAGTGACTCCCACACAGTATAATACCCCATAGTGACCCCCACACAGTATAATACCCCATAGTGACTCCCACACAGTATAATACCTCATAGTGACTCCCACACAGTATAATACCCCATAGTGACTCCCACACAGTATAATACCTCATAGTGACTCCCACACAGTATAATACCTCATAGTGACCCCCACACAGTATAATACCCCATAGTGACTCCCACACAGTATAATACCTCATAGTGACCCCCACACAGTATAATACCTCATAGTGACTCCCACACAGTATAATACCCCATAGTGACTCCCACACAGTATAATACCTCATAGTGACCCCCACACAGTATAATACCCCATAGTGACTCCCACACAGTATAATACCTCATAGTGACTCCCACACAGTATAATACCCCATAGTGACTCCCACACAGTATAATACCTCATAGTGACCCCCACACAGTATAATACCTCATAGTGACTCCCACACAGTATAATACCCCATAGTAACTCCCACACAGTATAATATCCCATAGTGACTCCCACACAGTATAATACCTCATAGTGACTCCCACACAGTATAATACCTCATAGTGACTCCCACACAGTATAATACCCCATAGTGACTCCCACACAGTATAATATCCCATAGTGACTCCCACACAGTATAATACCTCATAGTGACTCCCACACAGTATAATACCCCATAGTGACTCCCACACAGTATAATATCCCATAGTGACTCCCACACAGTATAATACCTCATAGTGACTCCACACAGTATAATACCTCATAGTGACTCCCACACAGTATAATATCCCATAGTGACCCCCACACAGTATAATACCTCATAGTGACTCCCACACAGTATAATACCTCATAGTGACTCCCACACAGTATAATACCTCATAGTGACTCCACACAGTATAATACCTCATAGTGACTCCCACACAGTATAATACCTCATAGTGACTCCCACACAGTATAATATCCCATAGTGACTCCACACAGTATAATACCTCATAGTGACTCCCACACAGTATAATACCTCATAGTGCCCCCACACAGTATAATACCTCATAGTGACTCCCACACAGTATAATATCCCATAGTGACTCCCACACAGTATAATAGCTCATAGTGACTCCCACACAGTATAATACCTCATAGTGACTCCACACAGTATAATACCTCATAGTGACTCCCACACAGTATAATATCCCATAGTGACCCCCACACAGTATAATACCTCATAGTGACTCCCACACAGTATAATACCTCATAGTGACTCCCACACAGTATAATACCTCATAGTGACCCCCACACAGTATAATACCTCATAGTGACCCCCACACAGTATAATACCTCATAGTGACTCCCACACAGTATAATACCTCATAGTGACTCCCACACAGTATAATACCTCATAGTGACCCCCACACAGTATAATACCTCATAGTGACTCCCACACAGTATAATACCTCATAGTGACTCCCACACAGTATAATACCTCATAGTGACCCCCACACAGTATAATACCTCATAGTGACCCCCACACAGTATAATACCTCATAGTGACTCCCACACAGTATAATACCTCATAGTGACTCCCACACAGTATAATACCTCATAGTGCCCCCACACAGTATAATACCCCATAGTGACTCCCACACAGTATAATACCTCATAGTGACTCCCACACAGTATAATACCTCATAGTGCCCCCACACAGTATAATACCCCATAGTGACTCCCACACAGTATAATACCTCATAGTGACCCCCACACAGTATAATACCTCATAGTGACTCCCACACAGTATAATACCTCATAGTGCCCCCACACAGTATAATACCCCATAGTGACTCCCACACAGTATAATACCTCATAGTGACTCCCACACAGTATAATACCCCATAGTGACTCCCACACAGTATAATATCCCATAGTGACTCCCACACAGTATAATACCTCATAGTGACTCCCACACAGTATAATACCTCATAGTGACTCCCACACAGTATAATACCCCATAGTGACTCCCACACAGTATAATATCCCATAGTGACTCCCACACAGTATAATACCTCATAGTGACTCCACACAGTATAATACCTCATAGTGACTCCCACACAGTATAATATCCCATAGTGACCCCCACACAGTATAATACCTCATAGTGACTCCCACACAGTATAATACCTCATAGTGACTCCCACACAGTATAATACCTCATAGTGACTCCACACAGTATAATACCTCATAGTGACTCCCACACAGTATAATACCTCATAGTGACTCCCACACAGTATAATATCCCATAGTGACTCCACACAGTATAATACCTCATAGTGACTCCCACACAGTATAATACCTCATAGTGCCCCCACACAGTATAATACCTCATAGTGACTCCCACACAGTATAATACCTCATAGTGACTCCCACACAGTATAATACCTCATAGTGACCCCCACACAGTATAATACCTCATAGTGACCCCCACACAGTATAATACCTCATAGTGACTCCCACACAGTATAATACCTCATAGTGACTCCCACACAGTATAATACCTCATAGTGACCCCCACACAGTATAATACCTCATAGTGACTCCCACACAGTATAATACCTCATAGTGACTCCCACACAGTATAATACCTCATAGTGACCCCCACACAGTATAATACCTCATAGTGACTCCCACACAGTATAATACCTCATAGTGACTCCCACACAGTATAATACCTCATAGTGACCCCCACACAGTATAATACCTCATAGTGACCCCCACACAGTATAATACCTCATAGTGACTCCCACACAGTATAATACCTCATAGTGACTCCCACACAGTATAATACCTCATAGTGACCCCCACACAGTATAATACCTCATAGTGACTCCCACACAGTATAATACCTCATAGTGACTCCCACACAGTATAATACCCCATAGTGACTCCCACACAGTATAATACCCCATAGTGACTCCCACACAGTATAATACCTCATAGTGACTCCCACACAGTATAATACCTCATAGTGACCCCCACACAGTATAATACCTCATAGTGACCCCCACACAGTATAATACCTCATAGTGACTCCCACACAGTATAATACCCCATAGTGACTCCCACACAGTATAATACCTCATAGTGACCCCCACACAGTATAATACCTCATAGTGACTCCCACACAGTATAATACCTCATAGTGACCCCCACACAGTATAATGCCTCATAGTGACTCCACACAGTATAATACCTCATAGTGACCCCCACACAGTATAATACCTCATAGTGACCCCCACACAGTATAATGCCTCATAGTGACTCCACACAGTATAATACCTCATAGTGACCCCCACACAGTATAATACCTCATAGTGACCCCCACACAGTATAATACCTCATAGTGACTCCCACACAGTATAATGCCTCATAGTGACTCCACACAGTATAATACCTCATAGTGACTCCCACACAGTATAATACCTCATAGTGACCCCCACACAGTATAATACCTCATAGTGACTCCCACACAGTATAATACCTCATAGTAACTCCCACACAGTATAATACCCCATAGTGACCCCCACACAGTGTAATACCTCATAGTGACCCCCACACAGTATAATACCTCATAGTGACTCCCACACAGTATAATGCCTCATAGTGACTCCCACACAGTATAATACCTCATAGTGACTCCCACACAGTGTAATACCTCATAGTGACCCCCACACAGTATAATACCTCATAGTGTCTCCCACACAGTATAATACCTCATAGTGACTCCCACACAGTATAATACCCCAGTGACTCCCACACAGTATAATACCCCATAGTGACCCCCACACAGTATAATACCCCAGTGACTCCCACACAGTATAATACCTCATAGTGACCCCACACAGTATAATACCCCATAGTGACTCCCACACAGTATAATACCTCATAGTGACCCCACACAGTATAATACCCCATAGTGACTCCCATACAGTATAATACCCCATAGTGCCTCCCACACAGTATAATACCCCATAGTGACCCCCACACAGTATAATACCCCATAGTGACTCCCACACAGTATAATACCTCATAGTGACCCCACACAGTATAATACCCCATAGTGACTCCCACACAGTATAATATCCCATAGTGACTCCCACACAGTATAATACCTCATAGTGACCCCCACACAGTATAATACCTCATAGTGACCCCCACACAGTATAATACCTCATAGTGACTCCCACACAGTATAATACCTCATAGTGACTCCCACACAGTATAATACCTCATAGTGACTCCCACACAGTATAATACCTCATAGTGACCCCCACACAGTATAATACCTCATAGTGACTCCCACACAGTATAATACCTCATAGTGACCCCCACACAGTATAATACCTCATAGTGACTCCCACACAGTATAATACCTCATAGTGACTCCCACACAGTATAATACCTCATAGTGACCCCCACACAGTATAATACCTCATAGTGACTCCCACACAGTATAATACCTCATAGTGACTCCCACACAGTATAATACCCCATAGTGACTCCCACACAGTATAATACCCCATAGTGACTCCCACACAGTATAATACCTCATAGTGACTCCCACACAGTATAATACCTCATAGTGACCCCCACACAGTATAATACCTCATAGTGACCCCCACACAGTATAATACCTCATAGTGACCCCCACACAGTATAATACCTCATAGTGACTCCCACACAGTATAATACCCCATAGTGACTCCCACACAGTATAATACCTCATAGTGACCCCCACACAGTATAATACCTCATAGTGACTCCCACACAGTATAATACCTCATAGTGACCCCCACACAGTATAATACCTCATAGTGACTCCCACACAGTATAATACCTCATAGTGACTCCCACACAGTATAATACCTCATATAGACTCCCACACAGTATAATGCCTCATAGTGACTCTACACAGTATAATACCTCATAGTGACCCCCACACAGTATAATACCTCATAGTGACCCCCACACAGTATAATACCTCATAGTGACTCCCACACAGTATAATGCCTCATAGTGACTCCACACAGTATAATACCTCATAGTGACTCCCACACAGTATAATACCTCATAGTGACCCCCACACAGTATAATACCTCATAGTGACTCCCACACAGTATAATACCTCATAGTAACTCCCACACAGTATAATACCCCATAGTGACTCCCACACAGTGTAATACCTCATAGTGACCCCCACACAGTATAATACCTCATAGTGACTCCCACACAGTATAATGCCTCATAGTGACTCCCACACAGTATAATACCTCATAGTGACTCCCACACAGTGTAATACCTCATAGTGACCCCCACACAGTATAATACCTCATAGTGTCTCCCACACAGTATAATACCTCATAGTGACTCCCACACAGTATAATACCCCATAGTGACTCCCACACAGTATAATGCCTCATAGTGACTCCCACACAGTATAATACCTCATAGTGACTCCCACACAGTATAATACCCCAGTGACTCCCACACAGTATAATACCCCATAGTGACCCCCACACAGTATAATACCCCAGTGACTCCCACACAGTATAATACCTCATAGTGACCCCACACAGTATAATACCCCATAGTGACTCCCACACAGTATAATACCTCATAGTGACCCCACACAGTATAATACCCCATAGTGACTCCCATACAGTATAATACCCCATAGTGCCTCCCACACAGTATAATACCCCATAGTGACCCCCACACAGTATAATACCCCATAGTGACTCCCACACAGTATAATACCTCATAGTGACCCCACACAGTATAATACCCCATAGTGACTCCCACACAGTATAATATCCCATAGTGACTCCCACACAGTATAATACCCCATACTGCCCCCACACAAAATAATACCTCATAGTGACTCCCACACAGTATAATACCCCATAGTGACTCCCACACAGTATAATACCCCATACTGCCCCCACACAGTATAATACCCCATAGTGACTCCCACACAGAATAATGCCTCATAGTGACTCCCACACAGTATAATACCTCATAGTGACCCCCACACAGTATAATACCTCATAGTGACCCCACACAGTATAATACCTCATAGTGACTCCCACACAGTATAATACCTCATAGTGACTCCCAAACAGTATAATACCTCATAGTGACTCCTACACAGTATAATACCTCATAGTGACTCCCAAACAGTATAATACCTCATAGTGACTCCAACACAGTATAATACCCCATACTGCCCCCACACAGAATAATACCTCATAGTGACTCCCACACAGTATAATACCCCATACTGCCCCCACACAGTATAATACCTCATAGTGACTCCCACACAGTATAATACCTCATAGTGACTCCCACACAGTATAATACCCCATAGTGACTCCCACACAGTATAATACCTCATAGTGACTCCCACACAGTATAATACCTCATAGTGACTCCCACACAGTATAATACCCCATAGTGACTCCCACACAGTATAATACCTCATAGTGACTCCCACACAGTATAATACCTCATAGTGACTCCCACACAGAATAATACCTCATAGTGACTCCCACACAGTATAATACCACATACTGCCCCGACACAGAATAATACCTCATAGTGACTCCCACACAGTATAATATCCCATAGCTGCCCCCACACAGTATAATATCCCATAGTGCCTCCCACACAGTATAATACCTCATAGTGCCTCCCACACAGTATAATACCCCATAGTGACTCCCACACAGTATAATATCCCATAGTGACTCCCACACAGTATAATACCTCATAGTGACCCCACACAGTATAATACCCCATAGTGACTCCCATACAGTATAATACCCCATAGTGCCTCCCACACAGTATAATACCCCATAGTGACCCCCACACAGTATAATACCCCAGTGACTCCCACACAGTATAATACCTCATAGTGACCCCACACAGTATAATACCCCATAGTGACTCCCACACAGTATAATACCTCATAGTGACCCCACACAGTATAATACCCCATAGTGACTCCCACACAGTATAATATCCCATAGTGACTCCCACACAGTATAATACCCCATACTGCCCCCACACAGAATAATACCTCATAGTGACTCCCACACAGTATAATACCCCATAGTGACTCCCACACAGTATAATACCCCATACTGCCCCCACACAGTATAATACCCCATAGTGACTCCCACACAGAATAATGCCTCATAGTGACTCCCACACAGTATAATACCTCATAGTGACTCCCAAACAGTATAATACCTCATAGTGACTCCAACACAGTATAATACCCCATACTGCCCGCACACAGAATAATACCTCATAGTGACTCCCACACAGTATAATACCCCATACTGCCCCCACACAGTATAATACCTCATAGTGACTCCCACACAGTATAATACCTCATAGTGACTCCCACACAGTATAATACCCCATAGTAACTCCCACACAGTATAATACCTCATAGTGACTCCCACACAGTATAATACCTCATAGTGACTCCCACACAGAATAATACCTCATAGTGACCCCCACACAGTATAATACCTCATAGTGCCCCCACACAGTATAATACCTCATAGTGACTCCCACACAGTATAATACCCCATAGTGACTCCCACACAGTATAATACCTCATAGTGACCCCACACAGTATAATACCCCATAGTGACTCCCACACAGTGTAATACCTCATAGTGACTCCCCCACAGTATAATACCTCATAGTGACTCCCACACAGTATAATACCACATACTGCCCCCACACAGAATAATACCTCATAGTGACTCCCACACAGTATAATATCCCATAGCTGCCCCCACACAGTATAATATCCCATAGTGCCTCCCACACAGTATAATACCTCATAGTGCCTCCCACACAGTATAATACCCCATAGTGACTCCCACACAGTATAATATCCCATAGTGACTCCCACACAGTATAATACCTCATAGTGACTCCCACACAGTGTAATACCTCATAGTGACCCCCACACAGTAGAATACCTCATAGTGACTCCCACACAGTATAATACCTCATAGTGACTCCCACACAGTATAATACCTCATAGTGACCCCACACAGTATAATACCCCATACTGCCCCCAAACAGAATAATACCTCATAGTGACCCCCACACAGTATAATATCCCATAGTGACTCCCACACAGTATAATACCTCATAGTGACTCCCACACAGTATAATATCCCATAGTGACTCCCACACAGTATAATACCTCATAGTGACTCCCACACAGTGTAATACCTCATAGTGACCCCCACACAGTAGAATACCTCATAGTGACTCCCACACAGTGTAATACCTCATAGTGACCCCCACACAGTATAATATCCCATAGTGACTCCCACACAGTATAATACCTCATAGTGACTCCCACACAGTGTAATACCTCATAGTGACCCCCACACAGTAGAATACCTCATAGTGACTCCCACACAGTATAATATCCCATAGTGACTCCCACACAGTATAATACCCCATAGTGACTCCCACACAGTGTAATACCTCATAGTGACTCCCCCACAGTATAATACCTCATAGTGACTCCCACACAGTATAATACCACATACTGCCCCCACACAGAATAATACCTCATAGTGACTCCCACACAGTATAATATCCCATAGCTGCCCCCACACAGTATAATATCCCATAGTGCCTCCCACACAGTATAATACCTCATAGTGCCTCCCACACAGTATAATACCCCATAGTGACTCCCACACAGTATAATATCCCATAGTGACTCCCACACAGTATAATACCTCATAGTGACTCCCACACAGTGTAATACCTCATAGTGACCCCCACACAGTAGAATACCTCATAGTGACTCCCACACAGTATAATACCTCATAGTGACCCCACACAGTATAATACCCCATACTGCCCCCAAACAGAATAATACCTCATAGTGACCCCCACACAGTATAATATCCCATAGTGACTCCCACACAGTATAATACCTCATAGTGACTCCCACACAGTATAATATCCCATAGTGACTCCCACACAGTATAATACCTCATAGTGACTCCCACACAGTGTAATACCTCATAGTGACCCCCACACAGTAGAATACCTCATAGTGACTCCCACACAGTGTAATACCTCATAGTGACCCCCACACAGTATAATATCCCATAGTGACTCCCACACAGTATAATACCTCATAGTGACCCCCACACAGTAGAATACCTCATAGTGACTCCCACACAGTATAATACCTCATAGTGACTCCCACACAGTATAATACCTCATAGTGACCCCACACAGTATAATACCCCATACTGCCCCCAAACAGAATAATACCTCATAGTGACCCCCACACAGTATAATATCCCATAGTGACTCCCACACAGTATAATACCTCATAGTGACTCCCACACAGTATAATATCCCATAGTGACTCCCACACAGTATAATACCTCATAGTGACTCCCACACAGTGTAATACCTCATAGTGACCCCCACACAGTAGAATACCTCATAGTGACTCCCACACAGTGTAATACCTCATAGTGACCCCCACACAGTATAATACCTCATAGTGACTCCCACACAGTATAATACCCCATAGTGACTCCCACACAGTATAATGCCTCATAGTGACTCCCACACAGTATAATACCTCATAGTGACTCCCACACAGTATAATACCCCATAGTAACTCCACACAGTATAATACCTCATAGTGACTCCAACACAGTATAATACCTCATAGTGACCCCACAGTATAATACCTCATAGTGACTCCCACACAGTATAATACCCCATAGCTGCCCCCACACAGTATAATACCTCATAGTGACCCCCACACAGTATAATACAACCATAATACCCCCACACAGTATAATACCCCATAGTGCCACCCACACAGTATAATACCCCATAGTGCCTCCCACACAGTATAATACCCCATAGTGCCCCACAAAGTATCATACCCCATAGTGCCCCCACAGAGTATAATACCTCATAGTGCCTCCCACACAGTATAATACCCCATAGTGACTCCCACACAGTATAATATCCCATAGTGACTCCCACACAGTATAATACCTCATAGTGACTCCCACACAGTGTAATACCTCATAGTGACCCCCACACAGTAGAATACCTCATAGTGACTCCCACACAGTATAATACCTCATAGTGACTCCCACACAGTATAATACCTCATAGTGACCCCACACAGTATAATACCCCATACTGCCCCCAAACAGAATAATACCTCATAGTGACCCCCACACAGTATAATATCCCATAGTGACTCCCACACAGTATAATACCTCATAGTGACTCCCACACAGTATAATATCCCATAGTGACTCCCACACAGTATAATACCTCATAGTGACTCCCACACAGTGTAATACCTCATAGTGACCCCCACACAGTAGAATACCTCATAGTGACTCCCACACAGTGTAATACCTCATAGTGACCCCCACACAGTATAATATCCCATAGTGACTCCCACACAGTATAATACCTCATAGTGACTCCCACACAGTGTAATACCTCATAGTGACCCCCACACAGTAGAATACCTCATAGTGACTCCCACACAGTATAATACCTCATAGTGACTCCCACACAGTATAATACCTCATAGTGACCCCACACAGTATAATACCCCATACTGCCCCCAAACAGAATAATACCTCATAGTGACCCCCACACAGTATAATATCCCATAGTGACTCCCACACAGTATAATACCTCATAGTGACTCCCACACAGTATAATATCCCATAGTGACTCCCACACAGTATAATACCTCATAGTGACTCCCACACAGTGTAATACCTCATAGTGACCCCCACACAGTAGAATACCTCATAGTGACTCCCACACAGTGTAATACCTCATAGTGACCCCCACACAGTATAATACCTCATAGTGACTCCCACACAGTATAATACCCCATAGTGACTCCCACACAGTATAATGCCTCATAGTGACTCCCACACAGTATAATACCTCATAGTGACTCCCACACAGTATAATACCCCATAGTAACTCCACACAGTATAATACCTCATAGTGACTCCAACACAGTATAATACCTCATAGTGACCCCACAGTATAATACCTCATAGTGACTCCCACACAGTATAATACCCCATAGCTGCCCCCACACAGTATAATACCTCATAGTGACCCCCACACAGTATAATACAACCATAATACCCCCACACAGTATAATACCCCATAGTGCCACCCACACAGTATAATACCCCATAGTGCCTCCCACACAGTATAATACCCCATAGTGCCCCACAAAGTATCATACCCCATAGTGCCCCCACAGAGCATAATACCCCATAGTGCCCCCACACAGTATAATACCCCATAGTGCCCCCACACAGTATAATGCCCCATAGTGCCACCACACAGTATAATGCCCCATAGTGCCCCCACACAGTATAATACCCCATAGTGCCCCCACACAGTATATTGCCCCCATTGTGTCTGCACCAAGCCTGTCACGGGAGGCATCACAGGGTAAATTGTAGCGCATGGAGCCGTTGTATTTGACTGTGTCTGCGTCCTGAGGACTAGGCATTCATCTAGGTATATCATTATAAGTGGCCCTTTATTGTACATGATGTGATCGGCGCTGTAATGTAGATTACAGCAGTTTTTTATGTAGAAAACGATTATTTTTGACGGAGTTATGACCTATATTAGATTTATGCTAATGAGTTTCTTAATGGACAACTGGGCGGGTTTTACATTTTGGCCAAGTGGGCTATATCGCTATGTGCAGCCACATAAACACACTGCAACGCTACTCATGTGTCATTATAATGAATATTTATTACCTCCAGCCAGGACGTGACGTGTATTCAGAATCCTGACACTTCTCTGCACGTCTCTGTGATTTACAGCACAGCAGGCGTAGTCTCGCGAGACTATACTGTAAACTGTCATTCACAGCGAGATCTCGCTGTGCTGTGCTGTAAATCATAGAGAAGTGGTCAGGATTCTGAATACACATCCCGTCCTGGCTGAAGGTGATGTATATTCATTGTCGGGACACTGCAGTAACGCTATAGTGTGTTTATGTGGCTGCACATAGCGATATAGCTATATCGCTATCTGCAGTGTAAATGAATGGAGAGAAGTGTATGACGCTGATTGGTCACAGATTGGTCACTGATTGGTCACGGATTGGTCAGCGTCATACACTTCTCTCCACAACGCCCACTTGGCCAAAAAGTAAAACACACCCAGTTGTCCATTGAGAAACTCATTAACATAAAGCTAATATAGGTCATAACGCCGTCAAAAATGATTGTTTTTCTAAATAAAAAACACTGCTGTAATCTACATTACAGCGCCGATCATATTATGTACAAGATAGGACACTTATAATGTGGTGACAGAGCCTCTTTAAGAGTCTGAGACTTACACCTGATAGACTATTGGTCTTCCTGGATGTTGGGTCCCTCTATACTCACATCTTACATACTGTAGGTTTGGGGGCAGAGGCTTGATTTTTGACTCCATGACTCATTTTAACTAGCATTATTTTGTGTCTTTTATAGCACATTCTACAAACAGATCTCTGGTACTCCGATGGTTGAGCATTGTGCCCCCTCCTGTGCCAACCTGTTCTTGGACTGGTGGAAGTGGACACCCCTGTACCCATCACAGGAATTCCAACAGCATGTCATTAAATGGTTTCGTTACATCGACGATATCCTGATTTCTTGCTCTCGAACTCTGTATTTATGGGTTAAATTTATTAAGAATTTAAATTCTAATTTCTCTTTCATATCAGTAAAGGCTCACAACCGAGTAAGGATGATTTAATTTATCAGTATATGACCCCAACCTGCAACTTCACCAATCCTATTGACCAGAGGCATTATAGATTTATCGGTAATGTGCTGTATGCTTTGATTTTCCCCTGCCCAGCAGTTTATATTATCCAGACTACACAAGAACTTTGAAAAAGAGAACAATAACACCTCTTAACGATACTTATGGAGGTAAGCCAGTGGGTTTAGTTGTTGTGGGCTAGAATTCTGTTCAGATGACTATCAGGGGAGGGGATGTGGTCCCATAACTTCTATGCCGCAAGTCCAGGTGGATCTAAGTTATGGCTTCTTATTAACACCAAAGGACAAAAATAAAGAATTATTGTTAAGGCGTGGCTTTGGCATGGCGGCTTGCGGAAGCAATCTTGCAATTCTCCAGTCCCATCTAACCAGTAAACAGGGAAAAACTCACCCCAACCCACGTTTCACATCATGACAAAGGGGAAAAATAGCAGGAGTCGCTAGGTGACACCTCGAGCATCCTTCATTGGCATATTTCTCCAGTCCCAGCCTGATCAGTCAATTGGACAGCGATCTCCTGCCATGGTAGCGGGTTCTCCACAAGACAGACTCACTGGTCAATAAAGTAGACGTACCTTCTCCTGGGACTGTGCCCTCTAACCACAGTAGTGCACTTCTGCCCATACAGGACTGCGGCTGTTCACCAGTTGGACTTGGCAGTAGAAAATGGTGCCGTACCTCCCCGACACACCTCACGGCCTGCCCGTTTGCCTCCCTGGGGGAATTCTCTTTCCTTCAGAATGCTGCGCCCAACCTTCAGAGATGCACACCACGCATACCAGATTGTGGCCGTTCTCCACTGCAGCAGTGGGCTGAAATGGCGGCGACTCATGGCCTCGAGGCCTACTCCCCAGCTCCTCCAGAGGAAGTACTCTCCCTGAGCCAGAATACTAAAGCGATTCTCCAAGGTGCCCCTTCTCTGTCACAAGAACAGGGGGGTACAGTGAGTGACACCAGTAACTTCCTAGCCTTCTTCCATGGATTGCACTCTGACAGAACTTTTGGAAATGGAACAACCCTACCCATGCGTTCGGACCTGGAAACACAACTCTTTGGCATAGAGGAAAAACATGCCAAGGCCCTAGAGGCAGTAAACAGACAGTAAAATCCCTGTCTGAAGGGTCGCTTCACCGGAAAACCAAAATTCCATGATTTCCTAACTGCTCTCCGTGACCCTTGAGATCCATACTGCCCAGATGCGAGACTTTCCTTGTGGAAAACGGGGGTAGACAAAATAATTAGAAGTTGACAGGCCTCCCCGAATCCATATCTTCAGAATATTTATAGAATATAAATTGAATGCACGAACTGTCGTGGTTCCACAATTGTGGCCCGTTTTTTAGTCCGTGTATGCAACTCTGTTGGGATCTTTCCTGTATCATATTATTTATTATGGTATTTAATAAAGTTTGATATTTTTATTCAAATTATGAGTAGTATATATAATGCCCATGGCCGCGGGCCGTCAGGCTCACTCACCCCCTGATGCCCGCAGCCATGAAACTGTGAGTGCATGGATAAGCGAAAGCGGGTGGAGAGTAAGAAAGAAGAGGCTGGACGCAGCCGCAGGGTTAAGGGAAGCCGGCATGACCGTCCTGGTAGGGAAAGGGTTAATGAGGTGAGGGAAAGTTGGGTTGGAAGGAGCTGAAGGAGGGACGGGGAGGAGTTAAGGGGGACGGGGGGGGGCTGTTACTGCGCTTCCCGCTGTTTCTCGGCATTGAGCCGGAAGCAGCGGGAGGAGTAACATAGAGTAAGCAAGCTCCCCGTTGCCCGGTTTTTAGAAATGGCAGAAGCCATTATGTTAGAGCGGCTGCGGGCCGCTGCTGTGCACCACGGTCCCGGATGGCTAGAGGAGACCGTGGCTGCAATAACGAGGATCCCGGACGCCGTTTCGCCACGTCGGGCACGGCGTTCGGGGTCTGTTGAAAGGGACAGGCTCCCCTCCCCCGGCCCCCTTACGAGCATGGCTATGGCGGCGGGGGGGGAGTCGGCAACAACCGCTCCTGCGCTGGGCAGGCAGAGAGCGGTGCCAGGGGTGACGGCGATGCAGGCTGGGTCGACCCGTCCCTCTCGGCGGTCCCGACCTCCAGAGCGCCTCAGTCCGGAGGTAGTCCCGCAGACACGGCGTCGCAGAGGGAGCCCGATCCCGGACGCTGCAGGCCAGGCAGCTGGGAGGACCGCCCCTTCCCAGGCCCTGCGTCCTGGCAGGAATCCCAGGCCGCGACGGGGTCCGGCGGTAAGCAGGGAGTCGCAGGCTGGGCTCCCTGTCACCCCTCCCCCATCAGATGGAAGACGTGGAGAGCAAGGTACGGCCGCCCCGCATGGTGATGTTCCGGCCAGGGGGCAGGCTTCGTCAGGATCGTCTAGACGGACGCCTAGAGCTGCAGCGACGTCGAGGCAACAGGTCCGGTCGGAAGTCTGGGTCCCGGCGGTCGGGCGGCAGGTTGCCGGCCCATTGGTCAGCGCGTCCTCATCCCCGTTCCGAAGAGGTCGTTGGGAGGGACAGTCGTCGGCGAGAGAAGAACTGGAGGAAGGTGAACTGGACGTGTATCGTCGAGGTCAGGATGGTCCGGCTGACGGGAACACAGCGCCTGTGCAGCCCGGTGAGTGTATAACTCCATCATTGTCTTATCCAGCGATTTTTATGTCGGGTGTCGGCGGGGGGGCTGCTAGCATTGCATCGGGGGCTGGTAGTGGCGCGGGCGGACGCGACGGAGCGGGTTTGGCAGATTTAGTGGGTTGCTTACGGGAGCTGGTGGGGCGCCTGGATAGGGCCGCGGCGCCGGTAGTAACGGAAGTGTCTCCTGCGATAGTTTGGGAAGGCCCCAGGGACGTGGGATCGTTACAGGCGCGTCCTGCGGTGGCGGTTAGAGAGGCGGTCGCGGTGTCGGTACAGACCGAGGCACAGAAGGACGGCGATCGAGTGCGTATGGACGATCGTGCTCGGGGGGAGGTGTATGTTTGTTTTGAGGGTCCGTTGGGTGCGCATTTAAAGCAGGAGGTGCGCGATCGGATCTGGAAAGACGAATATGTTGAAATTTTTTCTCTCTTGCCGCTGGCTAAATTTAATTTGGATAAGAGCAAGCGGGATGAGAGTAAAAAGGACGAGGAGGAACGGCGGCGGTATAGGCTGATCCCGCAGACGTTCGTTAATTGGTCGCAGGCGTTCGCCATATTGGCTAGTGTGATAGGGGAAAAGGCGCCGGAAAATTGTTCGGCGCTGTTTTGTTATTTTGATGCCATTGGGGAGGCTCATAGGGCGTATGGGGGTCAGGCGTGGCTGCGATATGATGAGCAATTCCGTCAGCGGAAGGCGGTTCGGCCGGCGATTCGGTGGGACCAGAAGGATATTGCTCTCTGGTTACGGGTTACGGCTCCGGTTAGGCAGCCCTTTCCCGGGAGCGGTGGCCAGGGAGGCCAGTCTAGTCAGAGTGGACAAAGCGGCGGGGGAAAGGCGGGGTTTTGCTGGCAATTTAATGAAGGTCAGTGCAAGTTCGGGGCCACGTGCAAGTTCAAGCACGTGTGCTCCGAGTGTAATGGTGCATCACACGGGGCGGCAAAATGCCTGCGAAAAAAGAGGTCAGGGAACCAGCACGGGACTGGTCAAGGGGGTGTCGCCGGTGAGGGTGGAAAGGATGGCCCCTTATCTAAATGAGTATCCGGATAGGGCGGCAGCTAAGTTGCTTTATGAAGGGTTTCGTGTTGGGTTTGTTATTCCTCCACCTCCTTATGAGGTTCCGGTTACGCGGAGGAATTTAAAATCGGCTTACTTGCATGCGGAAGTCGTGTCGGAAAAGTTGTTAAAAGAAGTTTCGTTGGGTCGCATGTCGGGGCCATTTGTTGAGTCGCCGGTAAAAGATTTAGTTGTGTCCCCTTTGGGTATTGTCCCTAAACGCGAGCCCGGAAAGTTTCGTTTGATTCAACATTTATCGTATCCCAAAGGTTCGTCGGTAAATGACGGGATTGATCACGAGTTGTGTTCCGTAGTTTATACCTCATTCGATAAGGCGGTGGGGTTAGTGCGGGCTGCGGGCCCTGGGGCGCTGCTAGCAAAAACTGACATCGAGGCGGCGTTCAGGTTGTTGCCGGTTCATCCAGAAAGCCAACGGCTGTTGGGTTGTTTTTGGAATGGGGCTTTTTACGTGGATCGGTGCCTTCCGATGGGGTGTTCCCTTTCTTGTGCATACTTCGAGGCGTTTAGTAGCTTCGTGGAGTGGGTAACGAGGGGGGCATCCGGGGTCGACTCGTTGATCCATTACTTGGATGATTTTTTGTGCGTTGGCCCGGGGGGTTCGCCGGTTTGCGGTAATCTGCTTCATGCTCTACAGAAGGTGGCGAGGGATTTTGGGATTCCTTTGGCGCCGGAAAAAACGGAGGGCCCGGTAGCGACGATTTGTTTTTTGGGAATCGAAATAGACTCGGTGGCAATGGAGTGTCGTCTCCCGGCGGATAAGTTGGGTGCTTTGAGGCTGGAGGTTCGACGGGCTTGTAGAAGGAAGAAAATGTCGCTGAGGGAGCTTCAGTCGCTGCTGGGGAAGTTGAATTTCGCTTGCCGGATTATGCAGATGGGAAGGGTGTTTGGTAGAAGGTTGGCGGCGGCAACGGCGGGAGTGCGTGCGCCGCATCATTTTGTGCGGCTCAAGGAGGAGCACCGAGCTGATCTTCAGGTTTGGGATGACTTCTTGGGCCAGTACAATGGTCGCTCGCTATGGATGGCCCCAGCGCAGGATACGAGTGATTTGAATATTTTCACGGATGCGGCTAAGGCGGGTGGCTTTGGAGCTTACGGGGGAGGTCCGTGGTGCGCAGGTCAATGGCCGGCTAGCTGGGTGTCCAGTGGACTCACGCGGAATCTGGCCCTGCTCGAGCTGTTTCCCATCGTGGTGGCGGCTACCATTTGGGGGGACAGGCTCAGGGATAAGAAGGTCCGTTTTTACTGCGACAACATGGGGGTGGTGCTTGCCATTAACAACATCACGGCGTCTTCTCCTCCGGTAGTTCAATTGTTGCGACATTTAGTGTTGGTGTGTTTGTCGTTGAACGCGTGGGTGGTGGCGGTGCATGTCCCGGGTGTACGGAATTGTATTGCTGATGCTCTTTCTCGCTCGCAGTGGGACCGGTTTCGGCAATTGGCCCCGGGAGCGGAACGTCTCGGTTTGGCTTGTCCGGAGCATCTTTGGGATCTGGTATCGGTCCCGTAGAGCAGCTGTTACAAAGGTCTTTGGCGCGCACGACGTGGAGTGCTTATGCTGCTTGTTGGAGGCAGTGGGAGGAGTGGGTAAGAGAGTTGGGTGACGTCAATACGGATAGAGACAGGTTGGTGGCACTTTTGTATTGGTTAGGGGATGCCTGGGAGGCGGGGTTTTCAGTAGCGAAGGTGAACCGGTTCATATCTGCTGTGGCGTTTGGGCTTAAGTTGCGGGGCTTGCGGGATGTATCGAAGGAATTTCTGGTATCGCAGGCTTTGAAGGGGTTGCGCAGAGGTAGGGTGGAGGCGGATAGTAGAAGGCCGGTGTCGTTTGCTTTGCTTGGCTCGTTGGGGGGTTCATTAGCATCGGTATGTCGTTCTTCAGATGAAATGGATCTGTTCCGGTTGGCTTTTTCGTTAGCGTTCTTCGGAGCATTTAGAATAGGTGAGTTGGTGTCGCCAAGTACTAAACAGGCAGGGGGGCTGAGATCTGGGGAGGTGAGCCTTTTTGCAGATCGGCTGGAGGTATGGTTGCGTAGATCTAAAACTGACCAAGTAGGGAAGGGTAAACTGATAGTTTTGTTCGCTCTCCCGGGGTCGGTCATGTGTCCAGTGGAGTGCATGCGGGGTTTTACGAGAAACAGGGGGTCTCCAGATTTGCCTTTGTTACGTCATGAGGACGGGTCGTTTTTGTCCAGGTTTCAGTTTGGAGCTGTATTTAAAAAATGTTTGACGGCAGTGGGGGTTGCGGCAGGCTCATATTCATCTCATTCCTTCCGGATTGGCGCAGCAACGGAAGCGGGGCGCTGGGGGTTGGATGACGAGGGGGTGAGGCGTATTGGTCGTTGGGAGTCTAAAAGGTTTAAGTCCTATGTCCGCCCCCATATGTTGTAATTTTGTTGTTTATGTTTGAAAATGTTATATGGTGGTGCCTAACTGTGTTTTCCGTTTCAGATTCGCCTCCTTGTCTGGTGTGGTTGATGGGTCATTCGTACGTGCACTGGGGGGCTTTGAGGGCGGACGTCCGCCCGGATGGTCGCCAGTTGCGCATTCCGCGACAGGATGCGGTTGTGCATTGGCTGGGTTTTAGAGGTATGTCTTGGAACAGGGTGTTGGCGGAATTCCAGACATATGTGCGGCTTGATAGGGTTCCGGAGGTTCTAGTGTTGCACGTGGGTGGGAATGATTTAGGAGTCCGCCCTTTTCGTGAGTTGGTGCGGGATATCAAACATGATATGTTGTGTTTGTGGGTATCTTATCCCAAGTTGGTGATAGTGTGGTCGGACATAGTCCCAAGAAAGCTTTGGCGGTTAGCTAGATCGGTGGAGAGAGTCAATAAGGCTCGCATAAAAGTTAACCGGGCGGTGTCTCGTTTTGTGGCAAAGAACGGGGGCATTTGCGTGAGGCATAGGGATTTGGAGTCAGGAGTGGGGAATTTCTGGAGAAGTGACGGGGTTCATCTGACCGAGGTTGGCATTGATCTTTGGAGTTTGGCGATAGCAGAAGGCATAGAAAGGGCGGTGGTGGTGTGGAGGAACTCACAGGCTTAAGGTGGTCAAGGCCTGTTTCGCGGTGGCGGGGGGAGTCCTTGAGGCCAGTCAGTACAAAATGGTGGGGGGGTCGCATCGGGGGCATGCGTCCCCCAAAAAAGGTACATGGTTGAAGACTTCATCGGGTGTTATCCCTTTGAAGTGGTCTTCTGGTAGAAGGTATATCACTTGAAGGCTTCATCGGGTGTTATCCCTTTGAAGTGGACTTCTAGTGGTCGGTATATCACTTGAGGGCTTCATCGGGTGTCATCCCCTTGAAGTGGACTTCTAGTGGTTGGAGCCATCTGCAGAGGTGAACGGTGCTTCCGAGCTGGTTTACGGCTGGAGGTAATTGGTGGTTTGCAGATGGCTAATTCGGTGTGTTCTTGAAAGGAACATCTGAAGGGGCTTCAAGGACTTCCTCTGCTCGGGTTAATGTTAACGTTTAATTGTTATTTATGATTCTGACCCATGTTGGGTCATGTGAATTATTAGGAGGAATTCTCTGGTGGATTCCTAACTAGTTATCCGAATGTTTCGGATTTAAATTGTTTTTATAAAACTGTGAAATTAATAAACGGCTGCTGTGGCCATTTCACATCCAACCTCGGTGTCATGTGTCTTTACTAAATGGGGGTGGGGGGATAGTATGGTCTAAGGTTAACACACGACTCTACCTAGGCAGGTCAAGAAGAGGCTGGACGCAGCCGCAGGGTTAAGGGAAGCCGGCATGACCGTCCTGGTAGGGAAAGGGTTAATGAGGTGAGGGAAAGTTGGGTTGGAAGGAGCTGAAGGAGGGACGGGGAGGAGTTAAGGGGGACGGGGGGGGCTGTTACTGCGCTTCCCGCTGTTTCTCGGCATTGAGCCGGAAGCAGCGGGAGGAGTAACATAGAGTAAGCAAGCTCCCACCCTCCCACCCTTGGTTTGTTACTCCTTAGGTCTTATGTACGTCCGTCTATGAGTGTTGTGTGTTATTTTGTGTGCTTATTTAACTTGTTTTTCTTTTTTCCGGAGTAGGTTCTGTTGTCATGGCAGCTGGCGGGGGGAGTCCTTGAGGCCAGTCAGTACAAAATGGTGGGGGTGGTCGCATCGGGGGTATGCGTCCCCCAAAAAAGGTACATGGTTGAAGACTTCATCGGGTGTTATCCCTTTGAAGTGGTCTTCTGGTAGAAGGTATATCACTTGAGGGCTTCATCGGGTGTTATCCCCTTGAAGTGGACTTCTAGTGGTTGGAGCCATCTGCAGAGGTGAACGGTGCTTCCGAGCTGGTTTACGGCTGGAGGTAATTGGTGGTTTGCAGATGGCTAATTCGGTCTGTTCTTGAAAGGAACATCTGAAGGGGCTTCAAGGACTTCCTCTGCTCGGGTTAATGTTAACGTTTAATTGTTATTTATGATTCTGACCCATGTTGGGTCATGTGAATTATTAGGAGGAATTCTCTGGTGGATTCCTAACTAGTTATCCGAATGTTTCGGATTTAAATTGTTTTTATAAAACTGTGAAATTAATAAACGGCTGCTGTGGCCATTTCACATCCAACCTCGGTGTCATGTGTCTTTACTAAATGGGGGTGGGGGGATAGTATGGTCTAAGGTTAACACACGACTCTACCTAGGCAGGTCAAGAGGAGGAGGAGAAGCATAGCTATAGATTAATACCCCAAACTTTTCCCAACTGGTTGCAGGCGTTTTCTATATTAGCAAGTGTCATAGGGGAGAAGGCGCCGGATAATTGTATTTACGCAGCGTATGGAGGAGATTATTTTATCTCATCCACTTTGCTGTTACTGTATTTGCTGCAGATTTTCTGCAACTAATTCCGTTGCGGAAATCAGCAGTATTTACGCAACGTGTGAACTGGCCCTTACTCCGTTTACTCAAAGGCTATCTTTTGTATAACAGGAAAAAAATATTAAAATTGCTGTCCACTTGGGCAATGTTGGTACTTTTTATTACTTCTTATATAACTCACTGTGAAGGCTGTAACAAAAAAAAAGTTAATCACCAAAATCGCTGTTTTTTGTTCACATTAGCTCTAAAAAAAAATTTATAAAAAATTATAAAAAAGTTGCATGTACCAAAATATTGTACCAATAAAAGCTACAGCACGTCCCGCAAAAAATAAGCTCTCACACCGCTTAAACGAAAATATAAAAAAAGTTCTGTCTCTCAGAATGCGGTGAAACAACATTTTCTTTTTTAACAAATAGTTCTCTTTGTAAAAGTAGTAAAATATATAAATAACCTATATAAATTTGGTATCTACGTAATCGTATTGACCCACAGAATAAAGTTAAGTTGTCGTTTTTACCGCACGATGAAAGCCGTAAAATCGAAAAAACTATGGAGGAATCAGTTTTTTCTACTTTTAGCCCACAAAGATTTTTTTTCAGTTTCCCAGTTCATTATATGGTACTTTAAATGGTGCCAATAGAAACTACAACTCATCCACCACCCTATTGACGGAAAAATAAAAAAGTTATGGCTCTAGGAAGGCGGGTAGTGAAAAACGTATGAAAATGCAAAAAATAGCTCAGGCCTGAAAGGGTTAATATAAGAAAGCAGTCCATACTTACCTCTCTCTTCCCAGACGTTCCTGCGTTGGGGGCTCCCGTCACCTCTGTTCTCGGTTTGTATACAGAGCGGCTGCAGTGGTGACATCACGTCGACAGTACATCACCACTGCAGCTGCTCTGTGTAACGTCCGTGGTCGCTGACCACAAACTCCTTCCATCCAGTCGACACCCTTCTCTCAAGAGATGTCTGCACATACGGCCGTCCTGCTCCACAGTGACCACCAGGGTGCGCTCACAAGCTCAGTCCAGACTTGAGTAGCCAGAGCGCACACATGTTGGTAGTTAAGCTGATTGCTTCAGAGCACCCTGGGCTATAAGAAGGTCCCAGCCCCATCCTCCCATGCCTGAGCTTTGTTGTGTATTCCTAGTCTGTCTATGTGATGGCCTCCTAGTGTGTTACCTGTACCTGCTCCTGTACCTGTTCCAGTTCCTTGCATTTCCATACCACCCTGGTCGAGCACTGTGCTGTGCCGAAGTCGTGTTGTATTTACGTCTGACCTGCTTCACCTCGCCTGACGTCTGCCTGCTGCCTAGTCCCAGCCGAGCCTGCCTTGCTGCTGTCTGAGCTGCCACAGGTACCTATACGAACTATAGACTTTCACCTGCGTCCTGTTGGCCAGCTGCCTTACCGCCAACGTGGTATGACCCAGTGGGTCCACAGACCCTTCGTGATAGTAAGCTCAGGCCATGGACCCCGCTGGTCAATCCAAGACCATGACGACGTCACAGGAGATGCGGGCGAATATGCTGGACCTCCAGTCTTGACAGGACCAACTCCTCAAGGCTTTCAACCTTCTCATACGTCAGCAGGAGGCACGAGCTGCCGTTCCTCCTACTGCACCTCCTGGCAGTGTTGATCCTCAGACTACACCTCCTGGCAGTGTCGACCTGCATTTTTCTTTGGCACTTCCGGACTGCTATGATGGAGACGCAGGTACCGGTCGTGGATTTTTGAACCAGTGCCAGATATATTTCAGCCTGTGTTCTAGGACATTTTCATCTGACGGTGCAAGGGTCGCTTTCATCATCCCTCTCCTCACTGGCAAGGCTCTTGCATGGGCGAACCCTATCTGGGAGAGACAAGGACCTGAGACCCGTGACTTCCAAGCCTTCCTCTGGACTTTTCGCATGGTGTTTGAGGAGCCTGGATGGGTCTCATCTGCAGCGGCATCCTTGATTAAACTACGCCAAGGAGACACCTCCGTGAGTGAGTACGCCATCCACTTCCGCACCCTGGCGGGAGAGCTGTTATGGAACAATGAGGCCCTAGTGGCTGCATTCTGGCATGGAATGTCTCCTAAAATTAAGGACGAACTTGCTGCTCGAGACCTGCCATCTACCCTGGATAACCTCATCCTTCTGTCCGCCCGGATTGATATGCGGATCCGAGAACGCCTCCAAGAAGTTCGTCAGGAGAGAGGCCTTCCTAGTCTGGTCCCTACTTTGCAGCAACCCCTGCTGTCCTCAGATATCGATCCTCCTAAGGAGTCTGTGATGATGGACCAGTGTAAGCTATCCACCCAGGAGAGACAACGCAGACGCACTTCGGGACTCTGTCTATATTGCGGACTCGGTGGCGCCTGTGTCCCCAAAAGCCCCAAAGCCTAGGGTTGCTAGGAGAGGCAACCTTGGGTAAGAAAGGACTTCTGTCTAAATTGTCCATACCTGTGACCATAGTGGCCGGCGAGAGAACGCATCAGGTCTCTGCGTATCTGGACTCTGGATCCGCTGCTAATTTCATCTGTAGAGACCTGGTGGATCTTCTTCAATTACCCACCACCCCCATGGAGAGGCCATTGACGGTTGCATCAGTGAATGGACTACCTCTGCCAGACCCAGTTATAGCTGTGACCAAGCCGCTGAGGCTCCAAGTGGGAGCTCTTCACTCTGAACTCCTGTCGATCTATGTCCTGTCCAAAGCCATTGACCCCGTGTTGCTGGGCCTGCCTTGGCTCCGACTACATGCCCCAGTCCTGAACTGGAATTCTGGGGAGGTTCTCCAGTGGGTTCCCGAGTGTCACAGCCGATGCCTGGTGCAGATTCGTTTGGCTCAGCCTTCGCTGCTTCGGTCATTGGCAGGATTGCAGAGTCATTATGCTGCATTTTCGGACGTCTTCAGCAAGAGAGACGCGGAGACATTGCCTCCACATCGGGCGTATGACTGCCCTATCGAACGGATTCCTGGTGCATCCCTTCCTCGTGGTAGGGTATATCCTCTCTCCTTGCCAGAGACTCTGTCCATGTCCTCCTATGTGAAAGAGAACTTGGAGAGGGGCTTCATACGGAAGTCTTCCTCCCCAGCAGGAGCCGGGTTCTTCTTCGTCAAAAAGAAGGATGGTTCTCTTCGTCCTTGTATTGACTACCGAGGTCTCAACCAGATCACGGTGAAGAATAAATATCCGTTGCCACTGATCTCTGAGCTGTTTGATCGTATACGTGGAGCCAAGATTTTTTCCAAACTAGACCTGCATGGGGCTCACAACCTAGTCCGAATTCACCAGGGTGATGAATGGAAGACTGCATTTAACACCCGTGATGGACACTATGAATATCTAGTAATGCCCTTCGGCCTGTGTAATGCTCCTGCGGTCTTCCAGGAGTTTGTTAATGACATTTTCCGTGACCTCCTCTATGTTTGTGTAGTAGTCTACCTTGTTGATATCTTGATTTTTTTCTCCAGATCCTATGACGCATCAGAGACATGTCCGTCTGGTTCTGCTACGGTTAAGAGAGAATCGTCTGTACGCCAAGTTGGAGAAGTGCGTGTTTGAAAAAGATGCTCTACCCTTCCTGGGCTACATCGTCTCGAATCGTGGTCTCTAAATGGATCCTGAAAAGGTAAAGTCTGTCCTGGAGTGGCCACGCCCTCAAGGCTTGAGGGCCATACAGCGCTTTTTGGGATTTGCTAATTTTTACAGGCAGTTTATTCCGAACTTCTCCTCCCTGACTTCTCCCATCTCTAACCTTACTAAGAAGGGCATGAGCGCCAAGGTGTGGACTCCTGAGGCAGAGTCCGCATTCAATAGCCTGAAGAGTGCCTTCACATCAGACTCTATCCTCCATCATCCAGACGTCTCTCTAAAGTTCTCGTTGGAGGTGGACGCATCCTCTGTCGGTGCTGGTACACTCCTGTTCCAGAGAGGCTCCAAGGGCAAGTCAATGGTATGTGGATATTTTTCTAAGCTCTTCTCTTCCGCAACTACTCGATTGGGGATCGGGAGTTACTGGCCATCAAATTGGCTCTGGAGGAGTGGAGACATCTACTAGAGGGCGCAGTTCATCCCATCCTGATTTTTACAGACCACAAGAATCTGACCTACCTTCAGACGGCCCAACAGCTGAACCCTCGTCAGGCCAGGTGGTCACTGTTCTTTACCAGGTTCCAGTTTGAGCTCCATTTTCTATTGAGCTCCAATATTGTTCTAGAGACTGATTAGTCCTCTCAGTTTGGCCATTAGTTTCAGGATGGAAGGCCGAGGAGAAGGACAGATCAATCTCCAACTTTTTACAGAAGGCTCTCCAAAACAATGAAACAAATTGTACCCCTCTGTCAGAAACAATATTGACAGGAACCCCATGGAGACGCAGGATGTGTTTGACAAACAAGGTAGCTAACGTCTTAGCATTGGGAAGTTTCTTGAGGGGCACAAAGTGGCACATCTTACTGAAACGGTCTACTACAACCCACACCACCGACTTGCCTTGAGATGGAGGCAAATCGGTGATAAAATCCATGGAGATATGGGTCCAAGGTCTCTGGGGAAAGGGCAAAGAACATAGTAAGCCCGCTGGTCGGGACCTGGGAGTCTTGGACCTAGCACAAATTTCACAAGCGGCGACGTAGGCATTAACGTCTTTAAGCAACCCAGGCCACCAATAGTTTCTGGCAATGAGGTGCTTGGTACCCAGGATGCCTGGATGGCCAGATAGTGCAGAGTCATGATTTTCCCTGAGTACCCTTAGCCGGAATTGCAGGGGAACAAACAGCTTGTTCTCAGGAAGGTTCCCGGGAGCTGAACCTTGATCAGCCGCAATTTCGGAGACTATGTCAGAATCAACAGAGGAAATGATTATACCTGGAGGCAAAACACATGCAGGATCTTCCTCCGAAGGAGGACTGGCCATGAAGCTACGCGACAGTGCATCAGCTTTAATATTTTTAGACCCAGCCCTATAGGTGACCAAAAAGTTGAATCTAGTAAAAAATAACGCCCATCAAGCTTGTCTCGGGTTTAGCCTCCGGGCAGATTCTAAGAAAACCAGATTCTTGTGGTCGGTAAGGACCGTTACCTGGTGCCTAGCCCCCTCCAGGAAGTGGCACCACTCTTCAAATGCCCATTTAATGGCTAAGAGTTTGCGGTTGCCAATATCATAGTTACTCTCAGTGGGCGAGAACTTCCTGGAGAAGTAGGCACAGGGACGGAGATGGGTGAGGGACCTGGTACCCTGGGACAAGACAGCACCCACTCCCACCTCGGAGGCGTCAACCTCCACAATGAATGGCTCCATTTGGTTAGGCTGAATCAGCACAGGGGCAGAGATAAAGCACTTCTTAAGGACCTTAAAAGCCTGGACCGCCTCTGGAGGCCAGTGGAGGAGGTCAGCACCTTTGCGAGTAAGATCCGTAAGAGGCTTAGCGATGACCGAGAAGTTAGCAATAAATCTCCTGTAATAATTAGCAAACCCCAGGAAGCACTGTAACGCCTTCAGGGAGGCAGGTTGGACCCATTCAGCCACAGCCTGAACCTTGGCAGGGTCCATGCGGAATTCATGAGGAGTGAGGATTTGACCCAAAAATGGTATCTCCTGCAACCAAGTCTTCCACTCATCCCCCTCTTTGATGCGGATAAGGTTATAAGCCCCCCGTAGATCAAACTTAGAGAACCATTGGGCCCCCTGAACCTGATTGAAGAGATCAGGAATCAAAGGAAGGGGATACTGGTTCCTTACAGTGACCTTATTCAAGTTACGGTAGTCAATGCACGGCCTAAGACCACCATCCTTCTTCCCTACGAAGAAGAAGCCAGCACCTACCAGAGAAGTAGAGGGGCGAATATAACCCTTGGCCAGGCATTCCTGGATATACTCTCTCATGGCTTCACGTTCGGGACAAGAGAGATTAAATATCCTACCCTTAGGGAGCTTAGCTCCTGGTACCAAATCGATTGCACAATCGAATTCTCTATGAGGAGGTAACACTTCGGAGGCCTTTTTTAGAAAAAACATCAGCAAAGTCCTGAATAAACTCAGGTAGAGTGTTCACCTCCTCAGGGGGAGAAATAGAATTAACAGAAAAACATGACGTCAAGCATTCATTACCCCATTTGGTAAGATCCCCAGTATTCCAGTTAAACGTGGGATTATGCATCTGCAACCAGGGAAGGCCTAAAACCAAATCAGACTATAATCCCTGCATCACCAGTACAGAGCACTGCTCCAAATGCATGGAGCCAACAAGGAGTTCAAAAACAGGGGTATGCTGTGTAAAATAACCATTAGCAAGAGGAGTGGAGTCGATACCCACTACAGGGACAGGTTTAGGCAAGTCAATCAATGGCATAGCTAGAGACATAGCAAATTCCACAGACATAATATTAGCAGAAGACCCTGAATCCACAAAGGCACTGCCGGTAGCAGACCTACCCTCAAAAGAGACCTGAAAGGGAAGAAAGATCTTATTAGGTTTCATATATACGGGAAATACCTGTGCGCCCAAATGACCTCCCCGATGGTCACTTAGGCGCGGAAGTTGTTCCGGCTGCTTATTCTTACGCCTAGGGCAGTTGTTCACTTGATGCTTGTCATCCCCACAATAGAAGCAGAAACCATTCTTCCTGCGGAACTCTTACGTTGTTGGGGAGAGACGGAGGCCCCGAGTTGCATAGGTTCATCCGAGTTTTCCGTGGAAGAATGATGCAACGGAACCTCGGGAGCCATCATGGGGGGGTCAGAGGGGAAGGCACAAAAACGTGCCAGTCGTCGTTCCCTGAGACGTCGGTCAAGACGTACCGCTAAAGCCATAACCTGATCTAGGGAGTCAGAAGAGGGGTAGCTAACTAACAGGTCTTTCAGGGCGTTCGACAGACCCAATCTAAACTGGCACCTCAAGGCAGGGTCATTCCACCGAGAAGCTACACACCACTTCCTAAAGTCAGAACAGTACTCCTCAACGGGTCTCTTACCCTGACGTAAGGTCACCAGCTGACTCTCGGCAAAGGCAGTCTTGTCATATATGAGCCTGAGAGCGGAAAAAATAAAATCAACAGAGGAACGTTCAGGGGCGTCAGGAGCCAAGGAGAAGGCCCATTCTTGGGGCCCGTCCTGGAGCCGGGACATAATTATACCCACTCGCTGGCTCTCAGAACCTGAAAAAAGTCTTCCGGTCCCCTGAGAACCGGTCAGGCAACTTGAGGTGGGGTTCAAGAGTTGAGGTGGGGGGCACTACCAGGGTAGCATCATGCTGGTTGCCCTTCTGAGCCAGGGCTTGGACCTGAAGGGAGAGGCCCTGCATTTGCTGAGCCAGGGTCTCAAGGGGGTCAGAAAAGGTATATGGGCCTGTGATTATGTAATGACGGGGTAGGGAGACAGACAGGTGAGCACTAATCTACCCGCCACTCAGTCCCTGCCTACTTGCAACGGCCCGTCCTAGGCGACGGCGTACAACTGGGCGACGGTCCCTACGCTCAATAAGTGCACGACAGACAAGGGTACACAGAAGCTAAGGGAAATGGGGCAGTTGCCCACGGCAACACAGTGAGCAACAAGAGTAGTGAACGAGCCGAGTCAAACCAGGAGTGCACGAGATACAAATCGAAGAGCAGGAGCATAGTCAGTAAAGCCAGGGTCAAAAATGAAGCAAGGTCAATAATCATAGCAGGAGCAGCAGAGCCAGGAAACAGAAAAGAGTCACAGGCAAAGGAGGAGCAGGAAATGCAGGTATAAATAGACAGAGGGCGGGAGCTAGCTCCGTCTAGCCAGGCTGTGATAGGCTCTCCCACTCCTCAGCCTCCCAGCCTGACTGGTAGAAGAGCGTGTCACTCTCTCAGACTTAGGAGCAGGTGCAGACTGATTACCCACGGGCGTCGACACAGAAGCTGTGTCTGGCAGATCCTTTACACAGTGGTTCTGAACCGCTTTACCAAGACTCCAAGCCCTGCGGTTGCCTCCAGCGGCCCTTCAGACACCTTCGAGGTTACGGAGATCTTGGACATTAAAAAAGGTCCTGAACAGAGGTCCTGGGAGCCAGAGGAGAATCTCAACGCTCCTACTCTCATTAAGAGGTTTCTCTCTCATTCTGGTCCCAAGAGGAGGGGGCGTAAGAGGGAGAATACTGTAACGTCTGTGGTCGCTGACAACGAACTCCTTCCATCCAGTCGACGCCCTTCTCTCAAGAGATGTCTGCACATACTGCGATCCTGCTCCACAGTGACCACCAGGGTGCGCTCACGAGCTCAGTCCAGACTTGAGTAGCCAGAGCGCACGCATGTTGGTAGTTGAGTTGATTGCTTCAGAGCACCCTGGGCTATAAGAAGGTCCCAGCCCCATCCTCCCACGCCTGAGCTTTGTTGTGTATTCCTAGTCTGTTTATGTGATGGCCTCCTAGTGTGTTACCTGTTCCAGTTCCTGTTCCTAGCATTCCATACCTTCCTGGTCGAGCACTGTGCTGTGCCAAACTCGTGTCGTATCCATGTCTGACCTGCTTCACCTCGCCTGCCGTCTACCTGCTGCCTAGTCCCAGCCGAGCCTGCCCTGCTGCTGTCTGAGCTGCCACAGGTACCTATACGAACTATAGACTTTCACCTGCGCCCTGTTGGCCAGCTGCCTTACCGCCAAGGTGGTACGGCCCAGTGGGTCCACAGACCCTTCGTGACACTCTGTATACAAACAGTGAACAGAGGTGACGGGAGCGCACAGCGTAGGAACGTCTGGGAAGAGAGAGGCAAGTATAAATTATTTTTTATTTTAACCTCCTCTACTGCTTCAACAGGATTTCTTTTTAACCCCTTTAACGTAATGTGCACATGGTCTTAAAAGGCAACAAATGGTAAATGTGCCCTATGGAGCAACTGAACAATGTGCCCATCTGCCATTTATTAACAGTGTCATTCAGTGCCACCTTGGTGCCCCTTTAGTGTCCTTATGTTAAGTGCCCCTTTGATGCATATTTGCCATTTACTGCCCCTTTAGCACCCTCTGTCACAGAAGAACAATAAATGAGCAATAAATGGCAAATGGGCATCGAAGGGGCACTGGACAGGACACTAAAAGGGCAATAAGTGGCAAATGGGCACAAAGGTGGCACTGAATCCTCTGCCCATTTGCCATTTTTAGACCCCCATCAGTGCCCCCATACAACCAAAGCCCACAGTCTGACTGACCTGCTGGGCTTCTTACAGTGCACTGCGTCCGCTGATACTGCTGGAAAGGAGCTCTGGGGAAATAGCCAGAGCAGGACCTCATGGTAAGATAGTCTCCTCCCTGTCTTGCGTCCTGAGTGGTGTCATCACGCCTGATCATCACTCAGGACGCAAGACGAGGAGGGGAAGAGGGGGAGCGGTAGTCGCGGTGTGGGGAAGCCAGTAGTGAGTGACACCTGACCCGCTGACGCCCCGAGCAGTAGCCACAGAGCAGGAGAAATTCCCCCGCTGGTGCCCCCCTTACAGCATGGCAGCCGGGGCCCTGTTCGACCGCACGTGTTGCACGTAGCTAAGGCCGGCCATGGGCTGCTCCATCTCTAAGCGTTTAGTTCATTCTTGGGGTGGGTTATTTGTGAGGTGTCGGGGGTGGCCTCAATTTTTTATTACTTGGATGATTTGCTTTGTGTGGTCCGGCAGGTTCCCTGGTGTGTAGCAACCTGTTATCAACTGTACAGTGGGTGTGTAGACGGTTCGGGGTGCCGCTTGCTCCAGAAAAAACAACAGAGGGCCCCAGTTCAGTGATGGTGTTTTTAAGTGTCATGATTGACATGGAGCGTATGGAATGCCACCTTCCCCCAGAGAAATTGCAGGATTTAAAGTTGCTGGTGGGGAAAACGCAGCACGTGCAGAAAATCACGCTGCGGGACCAGCAATCTCTCCTGGGGAAGCTTAATTTTGCATGCTGGATTATGCCAATGGGCAGGATATTTTGTAGCCAGTTGGCACAAGCTATGGCGGGGGTAAAGGCACCTCATCATTTTGACCGGTTAGTCAGGGAACATCGGGACGACTTAAAGGTGTGGTCAGAGTTTCTGGACCGGTACAATGGCCGAACAGTTATCATGGCACCGGTGGTTAATAGTTTTGATTAGAACTTATTCACCGATGCATCTGGTAGCGTGGGTTTCAGCGCTTACTGCGGGAGGCACACATGGGTGGAGGGCTTGGTTCGGAACCTGGCCTTTTTGGAGTTGTTTCCAATTGTCGTAGCGGTTACAATATGGGGGGAAGCGATTTAGGAACAGGAAGGTGCGGTTTCACTGTGGCAATATGGGGGTGGTGATGGCAATTAATAATGTTTCGGCGTCATCTCCCTCTGTTGTCTGTTTGTTGCGACATCTAGTATTGTTGTTTGTCTTTGAATGCGTGGGTTATTGCAGTGCATGTACCCCGGGTCTACAACTCAATTGTGGGCTCTCTTTCTCGGTTACAGCGGAATTGGTTCCGGCTGTTGGCCCCAGAAGCGGAGGCGCTCGTCTGTCCGGCGCACTTGTGGGATCTGGTGTGCAGGGAGCGGGTCAGCTGATCCGTTCGTCGTTGGCTCCAGGGACGTGGTTAGCGTATGAGGCAGCGTGGAGAGATTGGGAGGAGTGGTTGACTCCAGTGGAGGGGGTGGTAACGAATGACGATTGGATGGTTGCGTTGCTTGCGTTTTTGGGTGATGTGTCGGCTGCGGGTTGGTCGGTCGTGATTGTGAATCGCTTTGTGGCGGCCTTGGCTTTTGGATGCAAATGGAGGACGTCTCAAAGTATTTTCAAGTCGGCCAGGCCCTGAGGGGTTTTAGAAGGTGAAGGGTTGTGGCTGATAGGCGGCTCCCAGTGTCATTTGCATTGCTGGAACTGGATTCAGTGGTGGACGTGGTGTGCACCTCCGGATATGAGGTGGGTTGGCTTTCTCCTGGGCATTTTTCGGAGAAAAAAGGTGGGGGAGTTGGTGGCACCAAGTAGGTCGCGACCAGGGGGCGTGTTAGGAGAGGATGTAATGCAGCTGCAGGGCAGGGTGGAGTTTTGGATTTGCCGGTCAAAAAATGGATCAGTTGGGAAAAGGAAAGCGGGTGGTGTTGGATACAGATTCAGGGGGAATCATGTGTCCGGTGCGTACTTTAATGTTTTACTTGGGGGCTAACGAGTTGGGGGCAGGCTAATTGCTGCGCCATGCGGAATGGGGGGGGGGGGGGGGGGGTTTATGTCTCGTTTGCAGTTTACGGTTGTTTTTCGAAGGTGTCTGCGGGTCATGGGCCTAAAGTATAGATCTTACGCGTCACATTCATTTAGGATAGGGGCAGCCACGGAGGCGGCCAGCTGGGGGTTGGCACCGGGTTGGTGCTTCGGATAGGGAGGTGGGCATCTCAGCGTTACAAAACTTACATGCGTCCGCACTTGCTTGCATAAGGGAAGGGGAAGGTGGGGGAGCGGTTTTCTCGGGAGGGTGAGGCGTTCTTGAGGATCTTGTTATTGCTCATGCCTAACAGTTGTGTTAATTCTTTTTCAGACCAGTCTCCGTGCTTGGTATGGATCTTCGGGCACTTGTATGTCCATTGGGGGGCGGTATGGGCGGACGTTCGGCCGGACAGGCACCAGCTGGGTTTTGATAGATCGTTAGCCACATTGCGGTGGCTCGGATTCCGGGGCATGTCGTGGGCGAGGGTTTTGATGGAGTTTAATCACTCGGCAGGGCTGGACAGGGCACCGGATGTCTTGGTGCTGCATGTAGGGGGAAATGACCTGGGCGTCCGTCTATTTTGGAAACTGATTCGGGACATATGATTCGACCTGCTGCGACTATGGGACATTTTTCCCAGGGTGGTGGTGGTTTGGTCGGAAATATTACCGCGGAAATCATGAAGGGACGTCAGGTCCGTGGCGGCAATCCATAGGGCACGGGTGAAGGTGAATCGGGCGGTGCCTGCATTTGTGGCGAGAAATGGCGCAGTGTTTGTGCGCATGTTGATTTTGAGTATGGTGTGGGTACATTTGGTTGGCGGATGGTGTGCATTTGAATGCAGTGGGTGTGGATTTTTGGGCATTGAGTATTCAGGAAGGAATCGAGCGGGCCTTGGTGTTGTGGGGGAACTTGCATATTTGTCGGGGTCAAGATATACTCTCTGTGGCGGGGTTGGGGGGTCCTTGGAGTTGGTCAAGTTTGGTGGGGGAGGGACTAACAGTAGGGATGTTCCCTAGCATAATTCTTTTCTGGGGTATCTGGTGGATTTGGGATCCTGCTGGGTGGTGTCCCGAGGAGTAGGTAGATGTGACGTTTTAGCCATCTGTGGTTGGTGACGGTGCCCCTGAGCCTGTGTTTTGGACGGCTGGGGGTAAAATTACATTGTATGGGCAGATTGGCGCTAGATCCTCCTTCCTGAGCTTCAAGGACCTCCCTCCCAAATATTATATAAATTGTGGTCATTTATTTACTGTGTATTGATGTGTGGAATTGTTTTGTTTAGTTAAAAAAATGGCTGCTGTGGCCAAATTCATCCAAACCAAAGTCTTTGTGTCTTATTGGGCTAGGTAGCAGTATGGTAAGTGGGGGACACAGCGGGTGAATTGGTACCGTAGCGGGAGGTAAGGTAAGACAAGACTGCACTCTATTATCCCTGGAGGTTACTCTGGATATTAGCTGCTGTCAGCGCTGCACACGGCGGTTACTCTGGATATTAGCTGCTGTCCATAATAATGGGACTCCACTGTGTGTGTGTGTGTGTGTGTGTGTGTGTATATATATATATATATATTTGTATCTATGCTCCATTGGTAGAAGATTACCAGTGTCTTGTTCTGTTTGGTGCTGGGATTAATTTATACAACCTTAGCGTCCGTGCAATGCGCGTGATTTTCCCGCGCGTCGCACAGACCTATATTAGTCTATGGGGCCGTGCAGACATGTGCGTGATTATTACGCAGCGTTGGTCTGCTGCGTAAAAGTCACGACATGTCCGTTCTTTCAGAGTTTTTCGCGCATCACGCACCCATTGAAGTCAATGGGTGCGTGAAAACCACGCATGCCACACGGAAGAACTTCCGTGCGACAAGCGGGATTCGCGCAACAGCTGTGAAAAGGATGAATGAAAACAGAAAAGCACCACGTGCTACAAACATCCAAACGGAGTGTCATAATGATGGCGGCTGCACGAAAAGCACGCAGGCACGCATCATATGCTGCTGCCACACAGAGTTGTTAAGTACCTTTTGCGCAGGCAAAACGCTGCGTTTTTTGCGTGCGCAAAAAGAACACGCTCGTGTGAATCCAGCCTTAGCCATATTTTTTATGTAGGTGGAGACCCGTCCCTTCTTGTCTCTCTGCTTTCTTCGGTATCTATAGCAGGTTAAATATATATTGTAATTATGGACCATGGACACAATTTAGATGTGCGATGTCATTATATACATTCCATGGCTTGAGCGTTATTTATTTGTACTACACGGTGGAGTGCGTCAGTCGATGACTTCTGAGGTCTTAGGACTCAATATCAATCATTATGGATATACTGTTCATGATATAAGGGGTCATTGTAGCTACTTATTCCGGTAATTATACATAATAATGGTTTATCCGCTCCATCAGGTCATTTATAAGATACGGCATGGTATCGTTTATATTGGGGATATAGTGTGAGCACACAACTATGCCGAAGAACTACTACTTCATTTATCTATCTTGGTTTTTTTCTAGTTTATTTATTGCTTCTACGTTAGTGATCACTACAAGGGGTTAACTTGTATTTAGCAGGAACGCACGCACTACAAGCCGGAGCGCTGACAGGAAGGTTATCTTCTCTATTTCAATGGCGGATCCTCAGTAACTATAACAAAACCGTTAACCACGACCACACAGGACGGGAATGTGAACAGAGGGATAGAAGGACCATGTAGAGTAACAGATATCACCCTTGAGGAAGCCACAGTCCCGTGGTGATCCCCATGGGCTTGTAAGGACCTTCCTCCCATTTTCTTGCGACCCCTTTTTGTATTGCTCTTCTCTTCTTCAGTTTTTGATGCTGATATTTTTTTCACTTTCTTATTTCTGCATACAAATATATAAGTAGGATCTGCGCTTTTCCACTATTTTGTGCTTCTAATGTGCAGAGCTGTGAAAAAAGTATTTGCCCCTCACCCTCTATTTTTGCTAATTTGTCACATGTAAATGTTTCAGATCTTCCAGGTAATTTTATTCGAAGATAAAGACGACACGAGGAATCACAAGATGCAGCTTTTATATGATCCTTCCATTTATTGAGAATAAAGAGGTGTTCATAAAATATATCACCCATGTGAAAAAGTAATTGCCCCCTAAACCTAATAACCGATTGTGCCACCATTGGAGGAAACAATCAAATGTCCGTGATAACTTGTGATGAGTATTTTACATGGCGGTGGAGGAATTTTGTCACACTCTTCCGCGCAGATTATTGTAATTCAGCCACATTGGTGTATTTCAGCAAGAACGGCCCGTTTAAAGGGAATGTGTTGCTAGAAAAAAATGTATTTTTTTTTTTTTAGTTAAACAATTAGTGTGTAGGTGATTAAACATTGTTCTAATTTTTTTTATTTTTTTCACGAGTCAGGAAATATTATAAATTAGATTCTAATTTATAATATTTCCCAGTGCTGGTCACTAGATGGAGCAATTCCCAAAATTGCAGCATTGCATGTGGTAAAGCAACCACATTGCTTTATGCTGCAAAATTTGGGAAAACTCACTCGCTCTAGTGAGCTCTCAGAATCCCCCCCTCCTTTATCCTGGCTAGTGCCGGGATAAACGAGGGGATTGAACGGTCTATCCTCCTACACTGTGTGTCGCCATTTTTTGAGCTAACACACAGTGTAGAAGGTTTACATACAGTAGCAAACACACGCTGAAACACAAATATACATAGAAATCACTTACCTGCTCCAGTCGCCGCCGCTCCCTCCGGTCTGTCCGCTCCGTCTGCTACCGCCGCTCCAAGTGCACAAGTCCGGAAGCCGCGACCGGAAGTAGTAATCTTACTGTCCGGCCGCGACTTCCGGTCTACAGGAAAATGGCGCCGGACGGCGCACAGTTCAACTTGGACTGTGTGGGAGCGGCGCATGCGCCGTTCCCACACAGACGGCGTACACCATAGTGGATGGAACGAGCCCCGTTCGCATTCACTATGGGACTGTAGCTGCCGTATTCCATGTCTGTATGTGTCGTTAATCGACACATACAGAAATGGAAAAAAAAATGGCAGCCCCCATAGGGAAGAAAAAGTTAAAAAATAAAAAAAAGTAAAACACAAACACACAAAGAAATATAAAAGTGTTTAATAAAGCACTAAAATCAAACTGATGTAAAAAATTTTTTTTTCGTGACACTGTTCCTTTAAGGTATTGTCACTGCATCTCAATGGGATTCCCGTCAGAACTTTGACTCCAAAACCTTTATTTTGCTTCTTTTGCACCATTCGGAGGTGGACTTGCTCGTGTTCTTCAGATCGTTGTCCTGCTGAATAACCCAACTGCACTGGAGATTTAGGTCACCAAATATCGGGCGAACATTTTTCTTCAGGATTGCGGGTCAAGACCTTGACGGCGTCACAAGCCATGCAAGCAGATCTGCGAGACATCCGGTCACGTCAGGATCAACTCCTCGTGGCACTGAAAGCCCTTGCACGTCAGCTGGATGAGCAAACTGCAGTCTCCACAGCTCCTATTCATGTTCCCCCGGCTGTTCCTCTTGCTACACCTCCCGATTATCGCTGCCACTACCGCCTCGTTACGATGGAGGCGCGAGTACCTGCAGGGGATTCCTGAACCAGTGCCAGATCCACTTCTCGTTACATGCCAGAGCGTTCCCTTCTGATTGCGCAAGGATTGCTTTTATCATCTCTCTCCTTACTAGCAAGGCCATAGCATGGGCGAATCCTATCTGGGAATGTCAGGGACCAGAGACCCATGACTTCCAGGGTTTCCTACGGACATTTCGCAGAGTTTCAGGAGCCTGGACGAGTCTCGTCAGCAGCTGCCTCCTTGCAGATTCTTCACCAGAGAGACATCTCCATGGGCGAGTACGCCATTCAGTTCCACACTCTGGCGGAAGAACTGTCCTGGAACAACGAGGACTTGGTGACTACATTCTGGCAGGGACTGTCTCCAAGATCAATGACGAACTTGCCTCTCGAGATCTACCATGGATGAACTCGTTCTGCTTGCCACCAATGCCTTGGATTGGTTGGGGAGACAACCCTAGGCGATGCAGTGATGAATGAAAACCTCTTCTCAAAACGATCCATCCCTGTGACCATAGGGTCCGGCGAGAGGTCGCACTAGGTCTCTGCCTACCTGGACTCCAGTTGCTCACAGTTCCTCTGGAGACGTCTTTGGCTGTTGCCTCAGTGAACGAACTGCCTCTGCCCAATCCAGTCGTATCTGTGACCAAACCGCTGTAGCTCCGTGTTGGAGCCCTTCATTCGGAGTCAATTTCTTTCCTCATCCTGCCCAAAGCCATCAACGCCATGCTGCTGGGTATACCTTGGCTTTGACTACATGCCCCAGTTCTGGACTGGAATTCCGGTGAGGTTCTCCAGTGGGGCCCCAAGTGTCTCAACTGCGGTCTGGGGCAGATCCATCCTGCCCAGCCTCCTCTACCCCAGTCGTTGGCAGGATTGCCTCCCCACTACTTACAGTTTGCGGATGTCTTCAGCAAGAAGGAGACTGAGACGCTACCCCCACTCCGGGTGTATGACTGCCCTATAGAACTGGTTCCTGATGCGTCCCTTCCTCGTGGAAGGGTATACCCTCTCTCCTTGCCAGAGAATCAGTCTATGTCTGCCTATATCAAGGAGAATTTGGAGAGGAGTTTCATACGAAAATCCACCTCCCCAGCCGGGGCAGGGTTCCTCTGTCAAAAAGAAAGACGGATCTGTTCGACCTTGCATCGACTACTGGGCCCCAATTAAATCACGGTCAAGAACAGATATCCGTTGCCGCTAATTTCCAAACTGTTTGACCGCATACAAGGAGCCAAGATTTTTTCCAAGCTAGACCTGCGTGGGGCTTACAACGTAATCCGGATCTGCCGGGGTGATGAATGGAAGACAGAATTCAACACCCGAGACGGGCACTATGAACACCTGGTGATGCAATTCGGTCTGTGTAGCGCTCCTGCGGTCTTCCAAGAGTTTGTCAATGACATCTTCCGAGATCTCTTCTATGTTGGTGTTGTGGTCTATCTCGAAGACATCTTGATTTTTTTCTCTGGATCTGACGACTCATCAGAGACATGTCTGTTAAGTTCTGCTGTGATTAAGGGAGAATCGCCTGTATGCCACACTGGAAAAGTGCATGTTTGAGAAAAATTCTCTACCCTTCCTGGACTACATCATCTCGGATTAAGGCCTCAAAATGGATCCGGAGAAGGTAAAGTCCCCTCCTGGAGTGGCCACGCCCTCAAGGCTTAAGGTCCATACAGCGTTTTTTGGAATTTGCCAACTTCTATCGGCAGTTCATCCCAAACTTCTCTTCACTGAGAGCTCTCATCTCTACCCTCACCAAAAAAGGCATGAACGCCAAGGTGTGTACTCCAGAGGCAGAATCTGCGTTTAATAGCCTTAAATGTGCCTTCACATCAGCCTCAACCCTCCGTCACCCTGACGTATCTCGACAGTTTTCACTGGACGCCTCCTTAGTGGGTGCAGCACACTTCTGTTCCAGAGAGGTCCAAAGGCAGGGCAGTGGTATGTGGCTCTTATTCTAAACATTTTTCTTCCGCAGAACACAATTACTCTATTGGTGATCGGGAGTTACTGGCCATCAAATTGGCACTGGAGGAATGGAGACATCTACTAGAGGGCGCAGCTCACCCCATCCAATTTACTGACCATAAGAACCTCACCTATCTACAGTCGGCCCAACCGCTGAACCCCCGTGAAGCCAGGTGGTCGCGGTTCTTTGCCCAGTTCCAGTTTGAGCTCTACTACCACCCTGCCGACAAAAATGCAAGAGCCGATGCCCTGTCCAGGTCGTTCGAGACAGAGGACACCATTGAGTCTCCGTAAAATATAATTGATCCATCCTGCATTATTTCTGTCAATCCTCTGCAAGTTAGACAGAGGGAGAATGCTTCGATGGGGACACAGATCCAAACTGGCCCGTAAGACCCGAGATCTGATTGCCCAACATTTCTGGTGGCCCACACTGCCCAAAGACATCGTGGACTTTGTCTCGTCGTGCATGGTGTGCGCTGCTGACAAGGTTGCTCGCTCCAAGCCTGCCGGTCTGCTCCAACCGCTGCTTGTGCCCAATGCTTCCTGGCAGCATATAACAATGGACTTTGTCACGGACCTGCCTCCCTCTGCTGGATGCAGTACGGTCTGGGTGGTAGTGATTTTCGAAAATGGCTAATTTTGTTCCGCTGACCAGCCTACCTTCTGCTCCACTGGCCAACCTCTTCGTCCAACACATCTTCTGCCTGCATGGCTTACCTCTACATATCGTGCCTGATCGGGAGGTTCAGTTTACCTCAAAGTTCTGGAGAGCCCTCTGCGTACCCCTCGGTGTGAAGTTGGACTTTTCCTCTGCCTACCATCCCCAGTCCAACGGTCAGGTCAAGAGGATCAATCAAATCATGGAGAACTATCTATGACACTTCATCTCCAGACAGCATGATGACTGGGTGCAGCTTCTTGAGTCCACTGCTGCCACACCGTTCTTCATTGTTTACGGCCAACACCCACAAATTCCTCTCCCGGTGTCAGCTAACTCCCAGATGCCCACAGCTGACTCTGCATTCAGGGACTTCCTGCAGGTCTGGCAGCAGACCCGGACCTCTATTCTGCTGGCGGTCGACTGCATGAAATGAAAGGCAGACACAAGGAGAAGGGAGCCGCCTCAGTTTCTTCTGGGCACCAAGGTCTGGCTGTCCTCTAGGAATATCCAGCTGAAGGTGCCGTCATACAAGTTTGCTCCCAGGTTCCTCTGACCCTTTGAGAACATACAACAGATCAACCCTGTCTCCTACAAGCTTCGGTTGCCTCCCACCCTCAAGATCCCCAACTCCTTTCATGTTTTCCTCCTGTAGCCTGTGGTCCTGAACCGCTATACCAAGACTCCTAGTCCTGCAGTTGCCCCCAGAGGTTCATCAGATATATTTGAGGTTAAGGAGATCCTGGACACCAAAAAAGTAGGAGGAACTTTTTATTTAGTGGATTAGAAGGGGTTTGGTCCAGATGAGAGGTCCTGGGAGCCAGAGAACCTCAATGCTTCTACCCTCATTAAGAAGTTTCTCTCTCGCTCTGGCCCCAAGAAGAGGGAGCGTAAGAGGGGGTATACTGTAGCACCCATGGCCGCGGACTGTCAGGATTACTTACCCTCCGACGGCCTCAGCCATGGATCAGTGAGTGCTGGGCCTCATCTCCTCCTCAGGAGACGCCAGCGCTCACTTCCGCTCCTCTCAACTGTGTCCCATAGGGTGCGAATGCACGCTTGTGCCCAGTCATAAAGGGCCGGCACGAACACATGAAAATAATTACCAATTAACCCATGACCACCCTGGACTATAAGGGCCCTGCCCCTTCACTCATTGCCTGAGCGTTGTGTTTATCTGTGTTAGTCTTGCAAATGGTCCCTTAGTGTTATCCTGTTCCCGTACCTGCTACATGTATCCCATTATACCGTTGTTCCTGTGCCTTACAAGTTGGAGCTGTGCCTCTGGTCACACCTGCTGTTACACCACGCCTGGTGTCATCTGCCACGCTTTGCATCATATGCCGTCTGAAGTACCTTCTGTGTCTAGCCACTGCGACTGTCTGGACAATTCAGGTACCCTTGTGGACTTTGTATTATTGGGTACGCTGTTGTTTGGTCAGCTGCCTCCCCGCTACGGTGGTGTGGCCTAGTGAGTCCACATACCCACAGATTGGGACATTCAGTACAGGATATGTAATGTATGTACACAGTGACTCCACCAGCAGAATAGTGAGAGCAGCTCTGGAGTATAATACAGGATGTAACTTGGGATCAGTACAGGATAAGTAATGTAATGTATATACACAGTGACTCCACCAGCAGAATAGTGAGTGCAGCTCTGGAGTATAATACAGGATATAACTCAGGATCAGTACAGGATAAGTAATGTAATGTATGTACACAGTGACTCCACCAGCAGAATAGTGAGTGCAGCTCTGGAGTATAATACAGGATGTAACTCAGGATCAGTACAGGATAAGTAATGTAATGTATGTACACAGTGACTCCACCAGCAGAATAGTGAGTGCAGCTCTGGAGTATAATACAGGATGTAACTAAGGATCAGTACAGGATAAGTAATGTATGTACACAGTGACTCCACCAGCAGAATAGTGAGTGCAGCTCTGGAGTATAATACAGGATGTAACTAAGGATCAGTACAGGATAAGTAATGTAATGTATGTACACAGTGACTCCACCAGCAGAATAGTGAGTGCAGCTCTGGAGTATAATACAGGATGTAACTCAGGATCAGTACAGGATAAGTAATGTATGTACACAGTGACTCCACCAGCAGAATAGTGGGCACAGCTTTGGAGTATAATACAGGATATAACTCCGGATCAGTACAGGATAAGTAATGTAATGTATGTACACAGTGACTCCACCAGCAGAATAGTGAGTGCAGCTCTGCAGTATAATACTGGATATAACTCAGGATCAGTACAGGATAAGTAATGTAATGTATGTACACAGTGACTCCACCAGCAGAATAGTGAGTGCAGCTCTGGAGTATAATACAGGATATAACTCAGGATCAGTACAGGATAAGTAATGTAATGTATGTACACAGTGACTCCACCAGTAGAATAGTGAGTGCAGCTCTGGAGTATAATACAGGATATAACACAGGATCAGTACAGGATAAGTAATGTATGTACACAGTGACTCCACCAGCAGAATAGTGAGTGCAGCTCTGGAGTATAATACAGGATGTAACTCCGGATCAGTACAGGATAAGTAATGTAATGTATGTACACAGTGACTCCACCAGCAGAATAGTGAGTGCAGCTCTGGAGTATAATACAGGATATAACTCAGGATCAGTACAGGATAAGTAATGTAATGTATGTATACAGTGACTCCACCAGCAGAATAGTGAGTGCAGCTCTGGAGTATAATACAGGATATAACTCAGGATCAGTACAGGATAAGTAATGTAATGTATGTACACAGTGACTCCACCAGCAGAATAGTGAGTGCAGCTCTGGAGTATAATACAGGATATAACTCAGGATCAGTACTGGATAAGTAATGTAATGTATGTACACAGTGACTCCACCAGCAGAATAGTGAGTGCAGCTCTGGAGTATAATACAGTATGTAACTCAGGATCAGTACAGGATAAGTAATGTATGTACACAGTGACTCCTCCAGCAGAATAGTGAGTGTAGCTCTGGAGTATAATACAGGATGTAACTCAGGATCAGTGCAGGATAAGTAATGTAATGTATGTACACAGTGACTCCACCAGCAGAATAGTGAGTGCAGCTCTGGAGTATAATACAGGATGTAACTCCGGATCAGTACAGGATAAGTAATGTAATGTATGTACACAGTGACTCCACCAGCAGAATAGGGAGTGCAGCTCTGGAGTATAATACAGGATGTAACTCAGGATCAGTACAGGATAAGTAATGTAATGTTTGTACAAAGTGACTCCACCAGCAGAATAGTGAGTGCAGCTCTGGAGTATAATACAGGATGTAACTCAGGATCAGTACAGGATAAGTAATGTATGTACACAGTGACTCCACCAGCAGAATAGTGAGTGCAGCTGTTTATAAAGATCATATCAATGTAATCATATAATGGTGACAAGGCCTTTAACCATTTTGCTGTCAGAGATTTGAGGACAATTTCTGATACACACAAAATCTGATTTATAAAATAAATAAAAAATCATTATCCCCCACACCAACATATTTTTTGAAAGTAAACACCTGGCACATTGTGAAGAGGATATTGAGCACTTTACACTTATGGGCGCCTTCATGTCATTTTGCACTTCGTGTAACACGATGTAATAAATGCATAGAAACTCCTGTTTGTGGCTACAACTCGGACCCCAGTAGAGCCGGAGACGCGGGTCGACTGGTTTCATATGAAAGTTGGAATTCTGGGCTTTAATATGATGTATTCTCTATCCCTTATATTCTAGTCACGGTAAGGACCTGTTCACATCTGCGTTGGAGGCCATAGTCACAGATCCGGCTCAGAGGACCGGAAGCAATAGGGCAGCATGATGCGCTACAGTTTCCGGTACAACGATGGAGACCATGACGGAGACCTAAAATAATTCATTAAAGTCTATGGGTATCGTTGGACGCCGATGTCGTCTGTTAAGCAACGGAATCGGCACTTCCGGCATTTTCATTGTTCTGCTCCTGTGACGGAGTCAAGGAAAGACGGACGCCGATGGGAACGGTGCCTAAACATCGGAAAATAATTACATACGTACTAGGCCGTGAAAGGGCTAAAGTTGTTTGGAATGTTTCCTCCAACTATTTTAGATCTGATCCCATACAGATATAGTCGCCCTCTTCTATCACATTGTTAAATATCCTACTGAGACATTTCTGTTTCTAGGAAAGTTGGGTGACTAGAATGGCTCGCAACACGACAGAAGAGGGGGAAAATGCTCATAAAGGGCGACGTTGATCATCTCCATCCACCACAGACGCAGCCGTTCTGTGCATTTATTCACATCTATAGATAAAAAAACATGAATCCATATAATAATGTATATACAGCTCATTACGGGCCCACACTAGAGCCATAATGGCGGCGTTCTCCGCCGGTCCCCTGAGTTCCGCCGGTGCGGCGGCGTCCTGATTACTTTTCCGGTAATATATCGTAGCGGTACTTGGAGATGGTGAAGTTGACCAGGTTCCCGTACACGGTGGGCAGCACATACTCCGTGTACTTCCTGAAGCCGACGCTCTCGTACATCCTCTGGGCCTCCCGCTGAACCATTAATGTGTTCAGAACAACCGCCCGGTAACCCCGCTGCCGCGCAAACCCGATCACCTCCCGGGAGAAGGCCTTAGCGATGCCGAGCCCCCGGAAGTCTTTCCTCACAGACATTCGTTTCAGCTGGAGCTCCTCTTGGTTCTCGTCTGAAGGCTTCGCTGCGACTGTTCCCACCACGTTGTCCTCGACCTCTGCCACCCAGAAGTGGGAGCTCTGATCCTCCATGTAGGTCTTCTGGATGTCCTGCAGGTCTTCCTTCAAGCAGTGGTCGATGTATAATCTCCAGCAGTAGCCGAGAAAATGACGGCCCAAGGCCAACGTGAGCGTGATGGCCAAGACTGGGAGGATGAGGGACTTCGAGCTGAAGAGTAGGGACAGGAACATACAGGTGATGACAAACAGGACCCAGGGCCGCATCACCACATGGATACAGACGCCAGGGACGTACTCGCTCATGCCGTGAGAGAACAGATCCCGCACCACCTCATAGTCAGAGCCCCCATAACTGCGGATCTTGTACTCCACCATCACTGCCTGGAGAGAGAGCAGAGGAACCTGGGATCAGTAATGTGCCAGGAGATCATATATAAGTATCCAGACAGTATGAAGAGGAGGCTGTATATAGTGCGCGGAGCACGGGCTGCATGTAGTGCGCGGAGCACGGGCCGCATGTAGTGCGCGGAGCACGGGCCGCATGTAGTGCGCGGAGCACGGGCCGCATGTAGTGCGCGGAGCACGGGCCGCATGTAGTGCGCGGAGCACGGGCCGCATGTAGTGCGCGGAGCACGGGCCGCATGTAGTGCGCGGAGCACGGGCCGCATGTAGTGCGCGGAGCACGGGCCGCATGTAGTGCGCGGGGCAAGGGCCGTATATAGTGCGCGGAGCACGGGCTGTATATAGTGTGCGGAGCACGGGCTGTATATAGTGTGCGGGGCACGGGCTGTATATAGTGTGCGGCGCACGGGCTGTATATAGTGTGCGGCGCACGGGCTGTATATAGTGTGCGGCGCACGGGCTGTATATAGTATGCGGAGCACGGGCTGTATATAGTGTGCGGAGCACGGGCTGTATATAGTGTGCAGGGGCACGGGCTGTATATAGTGTGCGGAGCACGGGCTGTATATAGTGTGCGGAGCACGGGCTGTATATAGTGTGCGGAGAACGGGCTGTATATAGTGTGCAGGGGCACGGGCTGTATATAGTGTGCGGAGCACGGGCTGTATATAGTGTGCGGAGCACGGGCTGTATATAGTGTGCGGAGCACGGGCTGATACACCTGTAAGAAGTAAGTGAATTACCTGGACTTCCGCATTGATTATTAATAAAATGTGGTCTGAGCGTGAAGTCACAATTCTAGATGAACACAATGTAAGATTATACAATCAGCACAGGTCATGTCCATTATGGAGCGCAGGGAGAAGTATGTGAACCCTTCATCTATATATCCTGTATAATCTCTCTCAGTAATTCTCAATTTCCGTTAGTTTTCCCCAACAGGTGTAGTTACGATTATTTTCACGGCGTCTCTGACCTGTTTAGGGGATACATAGATTGTCAGTAAACGCTTCACGCCGATGTTTGTATCATAAGAGCGTCAACCGCTTCTACAGGATAATGATACAAAGTATCCGGAATATGTGTCTGGAGATTTCACACTTTGCATTGATACTAAATAAATGTAACTAGTGCGGTGGGTAACGATGCTAAAAAATAACATATCACGAATATCATGTCCAGTTTGTACCTTAGTTACTATCTATTTTGTAAACTGGACATAGAATATCAGAGATATAGGGGGGGGGGGGGCAATCGCCGCCCCTATAGAGATCTGCACAAGGTAGAAAGATTCAATCGATGTCCAGCACATCCAAGTTATGTGCAAGGAATATTGTTCTAGTGCCAAGACCCTTAATTCCTATCCCACCCCTATTAGCCCTATGCCACGTGGCTGGCTCACTATGTCCACGTTGTAGCACGGTTTGTGGCTAGCTCACTATGTCCACGTTGTAGCACGGTATGTGGCTAGCTCACTATGTCCACGTTGTAGCACTGTTTGTGGCTAGCTCACTATGTCCACGTTGTAGCACGGTTTGTGGCTGGCTCACTATGTCCACGTTGTAGCACGGTTTGTGGCTAGCTCACTATGTCCACGTTTAGCACAGTTTGTGGCTGGCTCACTATGTCCACGTTTAGCACGGTTTGTGGCTGGCTCACTATGTCCACGTTGTAGCACGGTTTGTGGCTAGCTCACTATGTCCACGTTTAGCACGGTTTGTGGCTGGCTCACTATGTCCACGTCTAGCACGGTTTGTGGCTGGCTCACTATGTCCACGTTTAGCACGGTTTGTGGCTAGCTCACTATGTCCACGTTTAGCACGGTTTGTGGCTGGCTCACTATGTCCACGTTTAGCACGGTTTGTGGCTGGCTCACTATGTCCACGTTTAGCACGGTTTGTGGCTAGCTCACTATGTCCACGTTTAGCACGGTTTGTGGCTAGCTCACTATGTCCACGTTGTAGCACGGTTTGTGGCTGGCTCACTATGTCCACGTTTAGCACGGTTTGTGGCTGGCTCACTATGTCCACGTTTAGCACGGTTTGTGGCTGGCTCACTATGTCCACATTTAGCACGGTTTGTGGCTGGCTCACTATGTCCACGTTTAGCACGGTTTGTGGCTGGCTCACTATGTCCACGTCTAGCACGGTTTGTGGCTGGCTCACTATGTCCACGTCTAGCACGGTTTGTGGCTGGCTCACTATGTCCACGTTTAGCACGGTTTGTGGCTGGCTCACTATGTCCACGTTTAGCACGGTTTGTGGCTGGCTCACTATGTCCACGTTTAGCACGGTTTGTGGCTGGCTCACTATGTCCACGTTTAGCACGGTTTGTGGCTGGCTCACTATGTCCACGTTTAGCACGGTTTGTGGCTAGCTCACTATGTCCACGTTGTAGCACGGTTTGTGGCTGGCTCACTATGTCCACGTTTAGCACGGTTTGTGGCTGGCTCACTATGTCCACGTTTAGCACGGTTTGTGGCTGGCTCACTATGTCCACATTTAGCACGGTTTGTGGCTGGCTCACTATGTCCACGTTTAGCACGGTTTGTGGCTGGCTCACTATGTCCACGTTTAGCACGGTTTGTGGCTGGCTCACTATGTCCACGTTGGGGCACGGTTTGTGGCTGGCTCACTATGTCCACGTTGGGGCACGGTTTGTGGCTGGCTCACTATGTCCACGTTGGGGCACAGTTTGTTGCATTCAGTGCATTGTACACTTAGACTTCTAGAATGCTGGAAGATCTAATAGATTGATTGCTGTGGCCCCTGAAGATTTCTGGCAGAAATAGATAGCAAAGAAACGCGTAGGGCTAATAGGGGTGGGATTGGAATTTAGGGTCTTCGCACTAGAACAATATTCCCTGCACATAACTTGGATGTGCTGGACGTGGATTGAATCTTTCTACCTTGTGCAGATCTCTATAGGGGCGGCGATTGCCCCCCCCCCCCATATCTCTGATATTCTATGTCCAGTTTACAAACATATATAAAAATAGATAGTAACTAAGGTACAAACTGGACATGATATTCGTGATGTTATTTTTTTGCATCGTTACCCACCGCACTAGTTACATTTATTTTGTGTCAATGCAAAGTGTGAAATCTCCAGACACATATTCCGGATACTTTGCATCAGTGAAAATATCCCCCTCCAGCAGCAATCACCTCCCCCAAACGGTTCCTGTAGCTGCAAATATGATTCGTACAATGTTGGGATTTCGGACCTTTCCTCCCGGTAAACGTGTTCAGTTGATGAATATTTCTGGGACGTCTCGTGTGCTCAGCTCTTCAGGTCCTGCCACAGCGTCTCCATAGGGTTGAGGTCAGGACTCGGCCAATCCAAAACGTAAATCTTCTCATGTAAAATGCTTTCATATATCTCTGAATAAAATGTTCCCTCAATGATCCCAAGACGTTCAGGTCCCGAGTCAGCAAAAAAGTCCAAACCATGATGCCCCTTCCTCCACGATAGCCCCCTCTCCGTCGTGATAGCCCCCTCTCCGTCGTGATAGCCCCCTCTCCGTCGTGATAGCCCCCTCTCCGCCGCGATAGCCCCCTCTCCGCCGCGCTTCATAGTTGGGATGAGGTGTTGTTCTTTTTCCTATAAAGTTCCACTTTGGTCTCCTCCGTACATCTTCCCGGACCACAATGTTTTTTTGCACAGCAGCATCTTCCTTGGTGGTCTTCTCCTATGAATATCATTCTTGTTGAGTGGTTTTCTCTTGGAGTGATATCCACAGGACGCCCCCAGGACAGCAGCAACGGTCCTGCATGTTCTCCACTGTAGGCAATTGGCCTAACCATACATCGATGTACATTTGGGTCTTTCTTAGACTGTTCCAGCTTCATGAGTCTCTATATCGAGTCTTCTCATAGTTGCTGGTCTCGGGGCAGGGTTCACACTAACCAGTTTTTTTTTTTAAGATGAACAGATTTGTCAGTAACCATGCTCCATGTGCCTTTATTTAATGGGTAAGCACCTGCGAAACCCACACTTCCAATCTCATCTCCTTAACTAATAAAACATCTTGGCCAATCAGCACTGTACATGTTTACGCAATGTGCTGCATAAAAGACATGACCAATGAAATGATTTGTGTGCTATTAGTTTATTATCTATTAGGGTATGTTCACACGGCCGTAAACGCCCTGAAAAACGGGTGAAAATACGGGGGGCTGAAGGCCTCCAAACATCTGCCGATTGATTTCAATGGGAAAAACGGCGTTCCTCATCTACGGGGTTTTTTTTTAAAGAGGCTCTGTCACCAGATTTTGCAGCCCCTATCTGCTATTGCCTGTGATCGGCGCTGCAATGTAGATTACAGTAACGTTTTTATTTTTAAAAAACTAGCATTTTTGGCCAAGTTATGACCATTTTTGTAGTTATGCAAATGAGGCTTGCAAAAATCCAACTGGGCGTGTATTATGTGCGTACATCGGGGCGTTTTTAATACTTTCACTAGCTGGGCGCTCTGATGAGAAGTAACATCCACTTCTCTTCAGAACGCCCAGCTTGTGACAGTGCAGACCTGTGACGTCACTCACAGGTCCTGCATCGTGACGGCCACATCGGCACCAGAGGCTACAGTTGATTCTGCAGCAGCATCGGCGTTTGCAGGTAAGTAGCTACATCGACTTACCTGCAAACGCTGATGCTGCTGCAGAATCAACTGTAGCCTCTGGTGCCGATGTGGCCGTCACGATGCAGGACCTGTGAGTGACGTCACAGGTCTGCACTGTCAGAAGCTGGGCGTTGTGAAGAGAAGTGGATGATACTTCTCATCAGAGCGCCCAGCTAGTGAAAGTATTAAAAACGCCCCGATGTACGCACATAATACACGCCCACTTGGACTTTTACTTTTAAACACACCCACTTGGACTTTTGCAAGCCTCATTTGCATAATTACAAAAATGGTCATAACTTGGCCAAAAATGCTCGTTTTTTAAAAATAAAAACGTTACTGTAATCTACATTGCAGCGCCGATCACCTGCAATAGCAGATCGGGGTTGCAAAATCTGGTGACAGAGCCTCTTTAAGTGTCCGTTTTTAAAAATGGCGCGTAAAAAAACGCCCCATAAAAAGAAGCGCATGTCATTTTTTGAGCCGTTTTTCATTGTCTCAATAGAAAAACAGCTTCAAAATCGTCCGTAAAAAATGCATAAAAAAAGCTGTAAATCAGGGGCCGTAAATCAGAAGCTGTAAGGCTGGGTTCACACGACCATGTTACGTCCGTAATGTACGGAACGTATTTCGGCCGGAAGACCCGGACCAAACACACTGCAGGGGGCCAGGCTCCTAGCATCATAGTGATGTACGACGCTAGGAGTCCCTGCCTCGCTGCGGTGTGTTCGGTCCGGGTCTTCCGGCCGAAATACGTTCCGTACATTACGGACGTAACATGGTCGTGTGAACCCAGCCTTAATCAGAGGCTGTAAATCAGGGGCTGTAAATCAGAGGCTGTAAATCAGAGGCTGTAAATCAGAGGCTGTTTTCCCTTGAAAAGCTTCGTATTTTGCAGCCGTTTTTTATTAAGCGTGTGAACAGAGCCTCATTGTGACATTGATAGCAACCAGACCACATTATATGAGTGATCAATGCAAAAATCCAGGTCATTCCAAAGGGTTCACTTACTTTCTATTGTAGCTGCATATATATAATGTATAGGGAGCAGGTACAGTACAGGGAGTAGGCTGAAAACAGAGTACAGGCTGATATATAGAAAATATCATGTACAAGGAAAAGTTATATTACGTACAGGGATGTATAGAATATATAATGTACATGGTGGGAGATATAGAATAGATAATGCACAGGGAGGTGATGTATAGAATATATAATGGACAGGGATGGCAGGTATAGAATATATAATGGACAGGGAGGGAGTATAGAATATATAATGGACAGACATGGTGAATAACATGTACGGGGTGACAGATGACTGTATAGAGCAGATATTGATATACGTACAGTAGATATAGTATATAATGTACAGCTGTGACATATAGATGATATAATACGTGCCGCAGCCCCGCCCTCTCTCACCCGTGCTCTTGTGGTGTCTCCTGCAGCTTCCGGCGCCGTATAAACACGTCACTGCTGACATCACGTGGTGTCCTGACAACATTTTACAGTGGAGAGGAAATTACGGCGGCCATGATGTTGGAGCCTGCGCTTCTCCAGCTGTCCAGCAGAGGGTGCTCCATGCTGAGTAATGACGTTCTCCGCACTGCTGTCAGGGCTCCGGCTCCGGCTCTCCCGCACTTTACAGCTTATATCTCTTTATACGGCCCGGTGTATCCGCTCATGGAGACGAGATCACTGATAGGATAAGCAGCTTTATGAGGAGAGGGCTGATGAAGGGTGGGCGTTGCTTAGCAACAAGGGTCGCAGTTAACAGGTGACTACCTAGGATCTCCGCCATCCAGCAATTCTAGTCCAGGGAGAGAGGGTGCCCAGTGCTGGATGGTGGAGGAGGCAGGGTGCTCTGCAGTTTCCATTACACGCTGGACATCTGTCATGTCGTCTCCTCCTCCGCCGCCACGTCATCTCCTCCGCCGTCACGTCGTTTCCTCCGCCGCCACGTCGTCTCCTCCGCCGCCGCCACGTCGACTCCTCCGCCGCCTCGTCGTCTCCTCCGCCGCCACGTCGTCTCCTCCGCCGCCGCCACGTCGACTCCTCCGCCGCCTCGTCGTCTCCTCCGCCGCCACGTCGTCTCCTCCTCCGCCGCCACGTCGTCTCCTCCCCCGCCACGTCTCCTCCACTGTCACGTCGTCTCCTCCTCCGTCACCACGTCGTCTCCTCCGCCGCCACGTCGTCTCCTCCGCCGCCACGTCGTCTCCTCCGCCGCCACGTCGTCTCCTCCGTCGCCACGTCGTCTGCTTCTCCGCCGCCACGTCGTCTTTGTCGTCACGTCGTCTCCTCTTCCTCCGCCGTCACGTCGTCTCCTCCGCCGCCACGTCGTCTCCTCTTCCTCCGCCGTCACGTCGTCTCCTCCTCCGCCACGTCGTCTCCTCTTCCTCCGCCGTCACGTTGTCTCCTCCTCCGCCGCCACGTCGTCTCCTCCGCCGTCACGTCGTCTTCTCCTTCGCCGCCACGTCGTCTCCTCCTCCGCCGTCACGTCGTCTCCTCCGCCGCCACGTCGTCTCCTCCGCCGCCGCCACGTCGACTCCTCCGCCGCCACATCGTCTCCTCCTCCGCCACCTCGTCGTCTCCTCCGCCGCCACGTCGTCTCCTCCTCCGCCGTCACGTCGTCTCCTCCGCCGTCACGTCGTCTTCTCCTCCCCCGCCACGTCTCCTCCGCCGTCACGTCGTCTCCTCCTCCGTCACCACGTCGTCTCCTCCTCCGCCGTCACGTCGTCTCCTCCGCCACCACATCGTCTCCTCCGCCGCCACGTCGTCTCCGCCGCCACGTCGTCTCCTCCGCCGCCACGTCGTCTCCTCCGTCGCCACGTCGTCTCCTTCTCCGCCGCCACGTCGTCTCCGTCGTCACGTCGTCTCCTCTTCCTCCGCCGTCACGTCGTCTCCTCCGCCGCCACGTCGTCTCCTCTTCCTCCGCCGTCACGTCTCCTCCTCCGCCGCCACGTCGTCTCCTCTTCCTCCGCCGTCACGTTGTCTCCTCCTCCGCCGCCACGTCGTCTCCTCCGCCGTCACGTCGTCTTCTCCTTCGCCGCCACGTCGTCTCCTCCTCCGCCGTCACGTCGTCTCCTCCGCCGTGTCGTCTCCTCCTCTGTCGTCAGGTCTCCTCCTCCGTCGTCACGTCGTCTCCTCCTCCGTCGTCACGTCGTCTCCTCCGTCGCCACGTCGTCTCCTCCGCCGCAACGTCGTCTCCTCTGTCCTCACGTCGTCTCCTCCTACGCCGCCACGTCGTCTCCTCCGCCGCCACGTCGTCTCCTCCGCCGCCACGTCGTCTCCTCCGCCGTCACGTCGTCTCCGTCACGTCGTCTCCTCCGCCGCCACGTCGTCTCCTCCGCCGCCGTCACGTAGTCTCCTCCGTCACGTTGTCTCCTCCTCTGTCATCACGTCGTCTCCTCCTCTGTCATCACGTCGTCCTCCTCTGTCATCACGGCATCTCCTCTGTCGTCACGTCGTCCTCTGTCGTCACGTCGTCTCCTCTGTCATCACGTCGTCTCCTCCTCTGTCGTCACGTCTCCGCCTCTGTCGTCACGTCGTCCTCCTCCGTCGTCACGTCGTCCTCCGTCGTCACGTCGTCTCCTCCTCCATCGTCACGTCGTCTCCTCCGTAGCCACGTCGTCTCTTCCGCCGCCGCCACGTCATCTCCGCCGCCACGTCGTCTCCTCCGCCGTCACGTCGTCTCCTCCGTCGCCACGTCGTCTCCTCCGCCGCCACGTCGTCTCCTCCGCCGTCACGTCGTCTTCTCCTTCGCCGCCACGTCGTCTCCTCCTCCGCCGTCACGTCGTCTCCTCCGTCGTCACGTCGTCTCCTCTTCCTCCGCCGTCATGTCGTCTCCTCCGCCGCCACGTCGTCTCCTCTTCCTCCGTCGTCACGTCGTCTCCTCCTCCATCGTCACGTCGTCTCCTCCGTAGCCACGTCGTCTCCTCCTCCGCCGCCACGTCGTCTCCTCCGCCGTCACGTCGTCTTCTCCTTCGCCGCCACGTCGTCTCCTCCTCCGCCGTCACGTCGTCTCCTCCGTCGTCACGTCTCCTCCTCCGCCGTCACGTCGTCTCCTCCTCTGTCGTCACGTCGTCTCCTCCTTCGCCACGTCGTCTCCTCCGCCGCAACGTCGTCTCCTCCTCTGTCCTCACGTCGTCTCCTCCGCCGCCACGTCGTCTCCTCCGCCGTCACGTCGTCTCCTCCGTCACGTCGTCTCCTCCGCCGCCACGTCGTCTCCTCCACCGCCGTCACGTAGTCTCCTCCGTCACGTTGTCTCCTCCTCTGTCATCACGTCGTCTCCTCCTCTGTCATCACGTCGTCCTCCTCTGTCATCACGGCGTCTCCTCTGTCGTCACGTCGTCCTTCTCTGTCGTCACGTCGTCTCCTCTGTCATCACGTCATCTCCTCCTCTGTCGTCACGTCTCCTCCTCTGTCGTCACGTCGTCCTCCTCCGTCGTCACGTCGTCTCCTCCTCCATCGTCACGTCGTCTCCTCCGTAGCCACGTCGTCTCTTCCGCCGCCGCCACGTCATCTCCGCCGCCACGTCGTCTCCTCCGCCGTCACGTCGTCTCCTCCGCCGCCACGTCGTCTCCTCCGCCGTCACGTCGTCTCCTCCGTCACGTCGTCTCCTCCGCCGCCACGTCGTCTCCTCCGCCGCCGTCACGTCGTCTCCTCCGTCACGTCGTCTCCTCCTCTGTCATCACGTCGTCCTCCTCTGTCATCACGGTGTCTCCTCTGTCGTCACGTCGTCCTCCTCTGTCGTCACGTCGTCTCCTCCTCTGTCATCACGTCGTCTCCTCCTCTGTCGTCACGTCTCCTCCTCTGTCGTCACGTCGTCCTCCTCTGTCGTCACGTCGTCTCCTCCTCTGTCGTCACGTCGTCTCCTCCTTTGTCGTCACGTCGTCTCCTCCTCTGTCGTCACGTCGTCTCCTCCTCTGTCGTCACGTCGTCTCCTCCACTGTCATCACGTCTCCTCTGTCGTCACGTCGTCTCCTCCTCTGTCGTCACGTCGTCTCCTCCTCTGTCATCACTTCTCCTCTGTCATCACGTCGTCTCCTCCTCTGTCGTCACTTCGTCTCCTCCTCTGTCATCACGTCTCCTCCTCCGCCGCCACGTCGTCTCCTCTTCCTCCGCCGTCACGTCGTCTCCTCCTCCGCCGCCACGTCGTCTCCTCCTCCTGCGGCGTCACGTCGTCTCCTCCGCCGCCACATCGTCTCCTCCGCCGCTACGTCGTCTCCTCCTCCGCCGCCACGTCGTCTTCTCCGCCGCCACGTCGTCTCCTCTGTCGTTACGTCGTCTCCTCCTCTGTCGTCACGTCGTCTTTTCCTCTGTCGTCACGTCGTCTCCTCTGTCATCACGTCGTCTCCTCCTCTGTCATCACGTCTCCTCCTCTGTCGTCTCCTCCTCTGTCATCACGTCTCCTACTCTGTCATCGCGTTGTCTCCTCCTCTGTCATCGCGTCGTCTCCTCCTCTGTCATCGCGTCGTCTCCTCCTCTGTCATCGCGTCGTCTACTCCTCTGTCATCGCGTCGTCTCCTCCTCTGTCATCGCGTCTTGTCTCCTCCTCTTTTCTGTCGTGTTGTTGTCTCCTCTGTCATCACGTCGTCTCCTCCTCTGTCGTCACGTCGTCTCCTCCTCTGTCGTCTCCTCCTCTGTCATCTCGTCTCCTCCTCTGTCGTCTCCTCCTCTGTCATCTCGTCTCCTCCTCTGTCGTCTCCTCTTCTGTCATCTCGTCTGCTCCTCTGTCATCACGTCGTCTCCTCCTCTGTCATCTCGTCTCCTCTGTCATCACGTCGTCTCCTCTGTCGTCACGTTGTCTCCTCCTCTGTCATCACGTCGTCTCCTCTTGTCTTGTTGTTGTCTCCTCTGTCATCACGTCGTCTCTTCCTCTGTCATCACGTCGTCTCCTCTTCTGTCGTGGTGTTGTCTGCTCTGTCATCACGTCGTCTCCTCCTCTGTCGTCACGTCGTCTTCTCCTCTGTCGTCACGTCGTCTCCTCCTCTGTCGTCACGTCGTCTCCTCCTCTGTCGTCACGTCGTCTCCTCCTCTGTCGTCACGTCGTCTCCTCCTCTGTCATCACGTCTCCTCCTCTGTCATCACGTCTCCTCCTCTGTCGTCACGTCTCCTCTGTCGTCGCGTCGTCTCCTCCTCTGTCGTCGCGTCGTCTCCTCCTCTGTCGTCGCGTCGTCTCCTCCTCTGTCATCACGTCTCCTCTGTCATCACGTCATCTCCTCCTCTGTCATCACGTCTCTTCCTCTTCTGTCGTGTTGTTATCTCCTCTGTCATCACGTCGTGTCCTCCTCTGCCGTCTCCTCCTCTGTCGTCACGTCGTCTCCTCCTCTGTCATCTTGTCGTCCTCCTCTGTCATCACGTCGTTTCCTCCTCTGTCGTCACGTCGTCTGCTCCTCTGTCATCGCGTCGTCTCCTCCTCTGTCATCGCGTCGTCTCCTCCTCTGTCGTCACGTCGTCTCCTCCTCTGTCGTCACGTCGTCTCCTCCTCTGTCGTCACGTCGTCTTCTCCTCTGTCGTCACGTCGTCTCCTCTGTCATCACGTCGTCTCCTCCTCTGTCATCACGTCTCCTCCTCTGTCATCACGTCTCCTCCTCTGTCATCACGTCGTCTCCTCCTCTGTCATCACGTCGTCTCCTCTCTCGTCACGTCGTCTCCTGCTCTGTCGTCACGTCGTCTTCCTCCTCTGTCGTCACGTCGTCTTCCTCCTCTGTCGTCACGCCGTCTTCCTCCTCTGTCGTCACGCCGTCTTCCTCCTCTGTCGTCACGTCGCCTCCTCCTCTGTCGTCACGTCGTCTCCTCCTCTGTCGTCACGCCGTCTCCTCCTCTGTCGTCACGTCGTCTCCTCCTCAGTCGTCACGTCGTCTCCTCCTCCGCCGCCACGTCGTCGCCTCCTCCGCCGCCACGTCGTCTCCTCCTCTGTCATCACGTAGTCTCCTCTGTCATCACGTCGTCCTCCTCTCATCACGTCTCCTCCTCTGTCGTCACGTCTCCTCCTCTGTCGTCGCGTCGTCTCCTCCTCTGTCATCGCGTCGTCTCCTCCTCTGTCATCGCGTCGTCTCCTCTGTCATCGCGTCGTCTCCTCCTCTGTCATCACGTCTCCTCTGTCATCACGTCGTCTCCTCCTCTGTCATCACGTCTCCTCCTCTTCTGTCGTGTTTTTTGTCTCCTCTGTCATCACGTCGTGTCCTCCTCTGTCGTCTCCTCCTCTGTCGTCACGTTGTCTCCTCCTCTGTCATCACGTCGTCCTCCTCTGTCATCACGTCGTTTCCTCCTCTGTCGTCACGTGGTCTCCTCCTCTGTCATCACGTCGTCTCCTCTTCTGTCTTGTTGTTGTCTCCTCTGTCATCACGTCGTCTCCTCCTCTGTCATCACGTCTCCTCCTCTGTCATCACGTCTCCTCCTCTGTCGTCACGTTGTCTTCCTCCTCTGTCGTCACGCCGTCTCCTCCTCTGTCGTCACGCCGTCTCCTCCTCTGTCGTCACGCCGTCTCCTCCTCTGTCGTCACGTCGTCTCCTCCTCTGTCGTCACGTCGTCTCCTCTGTCGTCACGTCGTCTCCTCCTCTGTCGTCACGTCGTCTCCTCCTCTGTCGTCACGTCGTCTCCTCCTCCGTCGTCACGTCGTCGCCTCCTCCGCCGCCACGTCGTCTCCTCCTCTGTCTTCACGTCGTCTCCTCCTCTGTCATCACGTCATCTCCTCCTCTGTCATCACGTCGTCCTCCTCTCATCACGTCGTCCTCCTCTCATCACGTATCCTCCTCTGTCGTTACGTCTCCTCCTCTGTCGTTGCGTCGTCTCCTCCTCTGTCATCGCGTCGTCTCCTCCTCTGTCATCGCGTCGTCTCCTCCTCTGTCGTCGCGTCGTTTCCTCCTCTGTCATCACGTCGTCTTCTCCTCTGTCGTCACGTCGTCTCCTCTGTCATCACGTCGTCTCCTCCTCTGTCATCACGTCTCCTCCTCTGTCATCACGTCTCCTCCTCTGTCATCACGTCGTCTCCTCCTCTGTCATCACGTCGTCTCCTCTGTCGTCACGTCGTCTCCTCCTCTGTCGTCACGTCATCTTCCTCCTCTGTCGTCACGTCGTCTTCCTCCTCTGTCGTCACGCCGTCTTCCTCCTCTGTCGTCACGCCGTCTTCCTCCTCTGTCGTCGCGTCGTCTCCTCCTCTGTCGTCGCGTCGTCTCCTCCTCTGTCCTCGCGTCGTCTCCTCCTCTGTCATCACGTCTCCTCCTCTTCTGTCGTGTTGTTGTCTCCTCTGTCAAGAAAAAATACAGTTTTGCGGTTAAGCAAAAAGAAGTGCCTTTATTACCAGCCAAGCTATAATGATATGTATAGGTTAAAACATAACTTTTATTAATTAGGGTTAAATATAGTTAGGACACACAAGAATGGATTTAAAATTTAACCAAAGTTCACTGACAGTTGTGAATTTTGCATCAGTCAGATGCAAACGGTATATGATATAATCTATCTATGTATGTGTCACCTACGGCGTCTGCAGAACGCCGGGTGATACAGATGAGTAGCGTCTGTATCTATGTCAGTGAAAACTCTGAAGTTTTAAAATTAATGACGAAGCCCCCCCGACATGTTTCGCTGCATCCGCAGCGTCTTCAGGGGTAAATGGGGCAACTGAACGGCGCGTGGAGGGTCCGTCCCTCTTAAGACCTCGGGCCGCCATAACAGTGGGCGTAGTAGATAAGGGACCAATCAGAAGGGTTGGTACTATCCAGTCATGATACGCATGACGACCGGCTTGGTCAGCCATACAGAGACTAGAAGAGAAAGTGCCAATCACGCAGGAGCGGGGGCGCCTGCGCGGTCGGCATTGAACTGCAGTACGGTGAAATTAAACTAAGTGTGAGGAGGCAAAGACTGCGCATGTCACCACACTTAGAGAATCAGAGGTGAAAAAAGAGAGAGAGTGAGTAAATATTATCGGCAACAAGCTTAAGAAAAACTGTATAGTGATGTGTGTTGACAGTATCTCTGCACAATATATGGAAGAGACCATATAATAGTTTAGGATGATGCTAAATATAATAATAATGTTGAGATAATAAAAGAAACGATCAATTATAATAAGGGTGTATATTAGGTCACTTCCAATAGATATAGGAATGTGAAAAGATAAATTATATAGAGTGAATGAGGAGGGAAAAAGGGGGGGGGGAGGGGGGGAAAGGGGGGGGGGAAAGGGGGGGGGGGTGTGAGGGGGGAATGTAATGTAGTGTGATGCTGAGAAAAATGATAATGAATGTAAAAATAAAATGTGATGCTAATGAGTGAAATTGACTAATGTGAAAAAAAGTTGTATTATAAGGATTGTATTAATTAATAAAGGAGAGGTATAGGGATAGATATCCTACATTATGAATATAAGGTCCTCAAAAAGAAAAAGTCTAATAAAGTTATTAATGGCATGGACAGGAGAACATTATAGATATAAGAGTAATAGTAACAAAGATTGAGAAGACGGACATTGTAAATAATCCATAAGGCTAGAGTAGCATATAGGATACGCCGTATTGATAAAAATTCTGGAGTAGTGTCCATATTGTCTGAGTATTAATTCATAAATATCAATAATCATTAGCTGTAGAGTCACAGATTAATGGAAATGTATATAGATGGCGATCAGAGGGGAATTTTCCCAAAACAAAGGGGAAAAAATAGAGAGAAGAAGAAAGGTAAGGGTTAGATTGAGGATATAGAGCCTATCAGAGAAAAGCTGTATAGTTAAAGCCTTCATTTAGACCAAGGGGGCTCAATGAGCTCAACCTGTGAATCCATCGGGCTTCTTCTTGAAGTAATTTCTTATCCAAGTTACCAGCTCTAGGTCCCAATTGTAATTGGGTAATTACCCAAATTTGAAGGTTCTTAGTATTTCCATTATGTATGGATCTGATGTGTCTGGAGAGTGGAGTGTCCTCACCAATGACAACTGTGCTGAGATGTTTTGAGATCCGTCTACGTAGTTGCTGTATGGTTTTACCTATGTACAATTTGGGACAAGGGCATTGTATCGCATAAACAACACCACTGCTTTGGCAGTTGATGAATTGTTTGATGGTATAAGATTTACCATCAACAGGATTAATGAAGGACTTAGTGGTTGGCATCAGGGGGCAGAACGAACATCTGCCACAGGGATGAGACCCTTTAATGGGGGGAGGAAGCCAAGTACTTTTAGGAGTGGATGGAAGTTATGTTTTAACCTATACATATCATTATAGCTTGGCTGGTAATAAAGGCACTTCTTTTTGCTTAACCGCAAAACTGTATTTTTTCTTGCTATTTCAATGCCCGCCAGCCTGCTGGGTCTTTTCCTACCTATTACCTGTTGTCTCCTCTGTCATCACGCCGTCTCCTCCTCTGTCGTCATGCCGTCTCCTCCTCTGTCGTCACGTCGTCTCCTCTGTCATCACATCGTCCTCCTCTGTCATCACGCCGTCTCCTCTGTCGTCACGTCGTCTCCTCCTCTGTCGTCACGTCGTCTCCTCCTCCGTCGTCACGTCGTCTCCTCCTCCGTCGTCACGTCGTCGTCTCCTCCGCCGCCACGTCGTCTCCTCCTCTGTCTTCACGTCGTCTCCTCCTCTGTCTTCACGTCGTCTCCTCCTCTGTCATCACGTCGTCCTCCTCTCATCACGTCTCCTCTGTCGTAACGTCTCCTCCTCTGTCGTCACGTCTCCTCCTCTGTCGTTGCGTCGTCTCCTCCTCTGTCATCGCGTCGTCTCCTCCTCTGTCATCGCGCCGTCTCCTCCTCTGTCGTCACGCGTTCTCCTCCTCTGTCGTTACGTCGTCTCCTCCTCTCTCGTCACGTCGTCTTTTCCTCTGTCGTCACGTCGTCTTCCTCCTCTGTCATCACGTCGTCTTCCTCCTCTGTCGTCACGCCGTCTTCCTCCTCTGTCGTCACGTCGTCTCCTCCTCTGTCGTCACGTCGTCTCCTCCTCTGTCGTCACGCCGTCTCCTCCTCTGTCGTCACGTCGTCTCCTCTGTCGTCACGTCGTCTCCTCCTCCGCCGCCACGTCGTCGCCTCCTCCGCTGCCACGTCGTCTCCTCTGTCGTCACGCCGTCTTCCTCCTCTGTCGTCACGTCGTCTCCTCCTCTGTCGTCACGTCGTCTCCTCCTCTGTCGTCACGCCGTCTCCTCCTCTGTCGTCACGTCGTCTCCTCTGTCGTCACGTCGTCTCCTCCTCCGCCGCCACGTCGTTGCCTCCTCCGCCGCCACGTCGTCTCCTCTGTCGTCACGTCGTCTTCCTCCTCTGTCATCACGTCGTCCTCCTCTCATCACGTCTCCTCTGTCGTCACGTCTCCTCCTCTGTCGTCACGTCTCCTCCTCTGTCATCACGTCGTCTCCTCTGTCGTCACGCCGTCTTCCTCCTCTGTCGTCACGTCGTCTCCTCCTCTGTCGTCACGCCGTCTCCTCCTCTGTTGTCACGTCGTCTCCTCCTCTGTCATCACGTCGTCCTCCTCTCATCACGTCTCCTCTGTCGTCACGTCTCCTCCTCTGTCGTCACGTCTCCTCCTCTGTCGTTGCGTCGTCTCCTCCTCTGTCATCGCGTCGTCTCCTCCTCTGTCATCGCGCCGTCTCCTCCTCTGTCGTCACGCGGTCTCCTACTCTGTCGTTACGTCGTCTCCTCCTCTGTCGTCACGTCGTCTCCTCCTCTGTCGTCACGTCGTCTTCCTCCTCTCTCATCACGTCGTCTTCCTCCTCTGTCGTCACGCCGTCTTCCTCCTCTGTCGTCACGTCGTCTCCTCCTCTGTCGTCACGTCGTCTCCTCCTCTGTCGTCACGCCGTCTCCTCCTCTGTCGTCACGTCGTCTCCTCTGTCGTCACGTCGTCTCCTCCTCCGCCGCCACGTCGTCGCCTCCTCCGCCGCCACGTCGTCTTCCTCCTCTGTCGTCACGCCCTATTCCTCCTCTGTCGTCACGTCGTCTCCTCCTCTGTCGTCACGTCGTCTCCTCCTCTGTCGTCACGTCGTCTCCTCCTCTGTCGTCACGTCGTCTCCTCCTCTGTCGTCACGTCGTCTCCTCCTCTGTCGTCACGTCGTCTCCTCCTCCGTCACGCCGTCTTCCACCTCTGTCGTCACGTCGTCTCCTCCTCTGTCATCACGCCGTCTCCTCCTCTGTCGTCACGCCGTCTCCTCCTCTGTCGTCACGTCGTCTCCTCTGTCGTCACGTCGTCTCCTCCTCCGCCGCCACGTCGTCGCCTCCTCCGCCGCCACGTCGTCTCCTCCTCTGTCGTCACGTCGTCTCCTCCTCTGTCGTCACGTCGTCTCCTCCTCTGTTGTCACGTCGTCCTCCTCTCATCACGTCTCCTCCTCTGTCGTCACGTCTCCTCCTCTGTCGTCGCGTCGTCTCCTCCTCAGTCATCGCGTCGTCTCCTCCTCTGTCGTTACGTCGTCTCCTCTGTCGTCACGTCGTCTCCTCTGTCGTCACGTCGTCTTCTCCTCTGTCGTCACGTCGTCTCCTCTGTTTTCACGTCGTCTCCTCCTCTGTCATCACGTCTCCTCCTCTGTCATCACGCCGTCTCCTCCTCTGTCGTCACGCCGTCTCCTCTGTCGTCACGTCGTCTCCTCCTCCGCCGCCACGTCGTCGCCTCCTCCGCCGCCACGTCGTCTCCTCCTCTGTCGTCACGTCGTCTCCTCCTCTGTCGTCACGTCGTCCTCCTCTCATCACGTCTCCTCCTCTGTCGTCACGTCTCCTCCTCTGTCGTCGCGTCGTCTCCTCCTCAGTCATCGCGTCGTCTCCTCCTCTGTCGTCACGTCGTCTCCTCTGTCGTCACGTCGTCTCCTCTGTCGTCACGTCGTCTTCTCCTCTGTCGTCACGTCGTCTCCTCTGTTTTCACGTCGTCTCCTCCTCTGTCATCACGTCTCCTCCTCTGTCATCACGTCGTCTCCTCCTCTGTCATCACGTCGTCTCCTCTGTCGTCACGTCGTCTCCTCCTCTGTCGTCACGTCGTCTTCCTCCTCTGTCGTCATGCGGTCTTCCTCCTCTGTCGTCACGTCGTCTCCTCCTCCGTCGTCACGTCGTCTCCTCCTCCGTCGTCACGTCGTCTCCTCCTCCGTCGTCACGTCGTCTCCTCCTCCGTCGTCACGTCGTCTCCTCCGTCGTCACGTCGTCGCTTCCTCCGCCGCCACGTCGTCTCCTCCGTCGTCTCCTCCTCCGTCGTCACGTCGTCTCCTCCGTCGTCGCTTCCTCCGCCGCCACGTCGTCTCCTCCGTTGTCACGTCGTCTCCTCTGTCGTCACGTCGTCTCCTCCTCTGTCATCACGTCGTCCTCCTCTCATAACGTCTCCTCCTCTGTCGTCACGTCTCCTCCTCTGTCGTCGCGTCGTCTCCTCCTCTGTCATCGCGTCGTCTCCTCTGTCATCGCGTCGTCTCCTCTGTCATCGCGTCGTCTCCTCCTCTGTCATCGCGTCGTCTCCTCCTCTGTCATCGCGTCGTCTCCTCCTCTGTCATCACGTCTCCTCTGTCTTCACGTCGTCTCCTCCTCTGTCATCACGTCTCCTCCTCTTCTGTTGTGTTGTTGTCTCCTCTGTCATCACGTCGTCTCCTCCTCTGTCGTCACGTCGTCTCCTCCTCTGTCATCACGTCGTCTCCTCCTCTGTCGTCACGTCGTCTCCTCCTTTGTCGTCACGTCGTCTCCTCCTCTGTCGTCGCGTCGTCTCCTCCTCTGTCATCGCGTCGTCTCCTCTGTCATCGCGTCGTCTCCTCCTCTGTCATCGCGTCGTCTCCTCCTCTGTCATCGCGTCGTCTCCTCCTCTGTCATCACGTCTCCTCTGTCATCACGTCGTCTCCTCCTCTGTCATCACGTCTCCTCCTCTTCTGTTGTGTTGTTGTCTCCTCTGTCATCACGTCGTCTCCTCCTCTGTCGTCACGTCGTCTCCTCCTCTGTCGTCACGTCGTCTCCTCCTCTGTCGTCACTTCGTCTCCTCCTCTGTCATCACATCGTCCTCCTCTGTCATCACGTCGTCTCCTCCTCTGTCGTCACGTCGTCTCCTCCTCTGTCGTCACGTCGTCTCCTCCTCTGTCATCACGTCGTCCCCTCTTCTGTCTTGTTGTTGTCTCCTCTGTCATCACGTCGTCTCCTCCTCTGTCATCACGTCGTCTCCTACTCTGTCATCACGTCGTCTCCTCCTCTTTCATCACGTCGTCTCCTCCTCTGTCGTCACGTCTCCTCCTCTGTCGTCATGTCGTCTCCTCCTCTGTCGTCACGTCATCTCCTCCGTCGTCACGTCGTCTCCTCCTCCGTCGTCACGTCGTCTCCTCCTCAGTCATCGCGTCGTCTCCTCCTCTGTCGTTACGTCGTCTCCTCTGTCGTCACGTCGTCTCCTCTGTCGTCACGTCGTCTTCTCCTCTGTCGTCACGTCGTCTCCTCTGTTTTCACGTCGTCTCCTCCTCTGTCATCACGTCTCCTCCTCTGTCATCACGCCGTCTCCTCCTCTGTCGTCACGCCGTCTCCTCCTCTGTCGTCACGTCGTCTCCTCTGTCGTCACGTCGTCTCCTCCTCCGCCGCCACGTCGTCGCCTCCTCCGCCGCCACGTCGTCTCCTCCTCTGTCGTCACGTCGTCTCCTCCTCTGTCGTCACGTCGTCCTCCTCTCATCACGTCTCCTCCTCTGTCGTCACGTCTCCTCCTCTGTCGTCGCGTCGTCTCCTCCTCAGTCATCGCGTCGTCTCCTCCTCTGTCGTCACGTCGTCTCCTCTGTCGTCACGTCGTCTCCTCTGTCGTCACGTCGTCTTCTCCTCTGTCGTCACGTCGTCTCCTCTGTTTTCACGTCGTCTCCTCCTCTGTCATCACGTCTCCTCCTCTGTCATCACGTCGTCTCCTCCTCTGTCATCACGTCGTCTCCTCTGTCGTCACGTCGTCTCCTCCTCTGTCGTCACGTCGTCTTCCTCCTCTGTCGTCACGCGGTCTTCCTCCTCTGTCGTCACGTCGTCTCCTCCTCCGTCGTCACGTCGTCTCCTCCTCCGTCGTCACGTCGTCTCCTCCTCCGTCGTCACGTCGTCTCCTCCTCCGTCGTCACGTCGTCTCCTCCTCCGTCGTCACGTCGTCTCCTCCGTCGTCACGTCGTCGCTTCCTCCGCCGCCACGTCGTCTCCTCCGTCGTCTCCTCCTCCGTCGTCACGTCGTCTCCTCCGTCGTCGCTTCCTCCGCCGCCACGTCGTCTCCTCCGTTGTCACGTCGTCTCCTCTGTCGTCACGTCGTCTCCTCCTCTGTCATCACGTCGTCCTCCTCTCATCACGTCTCCTCCTCTGTCGTCACGTCTCCTCCTCTGTCGTCGCGTCGTCTCCTCCTCTGTCATCGCGTCGTCTCCTCTGTCATCGCGTCGTCTCCTCTGTCATCGCGTCGTCTCCTCCTCTGTCATCGCGTCGTCTCCTCCTCTGTCATCGCGTCGTCTCCTCCTCTGTCATCACGTCTCCTCTGTCTTCACGTCGTCTCCTCCTCTGTCATCACGTCTCCTCCTCTTCTGTTCTGTTGTTGTCTCCTCTGTCATCACGTCGTCTCCTCCTCTGTCGTCACGTCGTCTCCTCCTCTGTCATCACGTCGTCTCCTCCTCTGTCGTCACGTCGTCTCCTCCTTTGTCGTCACGTCGTCTCCTCCTCTGTCGTCGCGTCGTCTCCTCCTCTGTCATCGCGTCGTCTCCTCTGTCATCGCGTCGTCTCCTCCTCTGTCATCGCGTCGTCTCCTCCTCTGTCATCGCGTCGTCTCCTCCTCTGTCATCACGTCTCCTCTGTCATCACGTCGTCTCCTCCTCTGTCATCACGTCTCCTCCTCTTCTGTTGTGTTGTTGTCTCCTCTGTCATCACGTCGTCTCCTCCTCTGTCGTCACGTCGTCTCCTCCTCTGTCGTCACGTCGTCTCCTCCTCTGTCGTCACTTCGTCTCCTCCTCTGTCATCACATCGTCCTCCTCTGTCATCACGTCGTCTCCTCCTCTGTCGTCACGTCGTCTCCTCCTCTGTCGTCACGTCGTCTCCTCCTCTGTCATCACGTCGTCTCCTCTTCTGTCTTGTTGTTGTCTCCTCTGTCATCACGTCGTCTCCTCCTCTGTCATCACGTCGTCTCCTACTCTGTCATCACGTCGTCTCCTCCTCTTTCATCACGTCGTCTCCTCCTCTGTCGTCACGTCTCCTCCTCTGTCGTCATGTCGTCTCCTCCTCTGTCGTCACGTCATCTCCTCCGTCGTCACGTCGTCTCCTCCTCCGTCGTCACGTCGTCTCCTCCTCCGTCGTCACGTCGTCTCCTCCTCTGTCGTCACGTCGTCTCCTCCGTCGTCACGTCGTCGCTTCCTCCGCCGCCACGTCGTCTCCTCCGTCGTCACGTCGTCTCCTCCGTCGTCACGTCGTCTCCTCTGTCATCACGTCGTCTCCTCCTCTGTCATCACGTCGTCCTCCTCTCATCACGTCTCCTCCTCTGTCGTCACGTCGTCTCCTCCTGTCGTCACGTCGTCTTCTCCTCTGTCGTCACGTCGTCTTCTCCTCTGTCGTCACGTCGTCTCCTCTGTCATCACGTCGTCTCCTCCTCTGTCATCACGTCTCCTCCTCTGTCATCACGTCTCCTCCTCTGTCATCACGTCGTCTCCTCCTCTGTCATCACGTCGTCTCCTCCTCTGTCATCACGTCGTCTCCTCTGTCGTCACGTCGTCTCCTCCTCTGTCGTCACGTCGTCTTCCTCCTCTGTCGTCACGTCGTCTTCCTCCTCTGTCGTCACGCCGTCTTCCTCCTCTGTCGTCACGCCGTCTTCCTCCTCTGTCGTCACGTCGCCTCCTCCTCTGTCGTCACGTCGTCTCCTCCTCTGTCGTCACGCCGTCTCCTCCTCTGTCGTCACGTCGTCTCCTCCTCTGTCATCACGTCGTCTCCTCTTCTGTCTTGTTGTTGTCTCCTCTGTCATCACGTCGTCTCCTCCTCTGTCATCACGTCTCCTCCTCTGTCATCACGTCTCCTCCTCTGTCGTCACGTCGTCTTCCTCCTCTGTCGTCACGCCGTCTCCTCCTCTGTCGTCACGCCGTCTCCTCCTCTGTCATCACATCGTCCTCCTCTGTCATCACGTCGTCTCCTCCTCTGTCGTCACGTCGTCTCCTCCTCTGTCGTCACGTCGTCTCCTCCTCTGTCATCACGTCGTCTCCTCTTCTGTCTTGTTGTCTCCTCTGTCATCACGTCGTCTCCTCCTCTGTCATCACGTCGTCTCCTCCTCTGTCATCACGTCGTCTCCTCCTCTGTCATCACGTCGTCCTCCTCTCATCACGTCGTCCTCCTCTCATCACGTATCCTCCTCTGTCGTCACGTCTCCTCCTCTTCTGTTGTGTTGTTGTCTCCTCTGTCATCACGTCGTCTCCTCCTCTGTCGTCACGTCGTCTCCTCCTCTGTCATCACATCGTCCTCCTCTGTCATCACGTCGTCTCCTCCTCTGTCGTCACGTCGTCTCCTCTGTCATCACGTCGTCTCCTCCTCTGTCATCACGTCTCCTCCTCTGTCATCACGTCTCCTCCTCTGTCATCGCGTCGTCTCCTCCTCTGTCATCGCGTCGTCTCCTCCTCTGTCATCGCGTCGTCTCCTCCTCTGTCATCACGTCTCCTCTGTCATCATGTCGTCTCCTCCTCTGTCATCACGTCTCCTCCTCTTCTGTTGTGTTGTTGTCTCCTCTGTCATCACGTCGTCTCCTCCTCTGTCGTCACGTCGTCTCCTCCTCTGTCGTCACGTCGTCTCCTCCTCTGTCATCACATCGTCCTCCTCTGTCATCACGTCGTCTCCTCCTCTGTCGTCACGTCGTCTCCTCCTCTGTCGTCACGTCGTCTCCTCCTCTGTCATCACGTCGTCTCCCCTTCTGTCTTGTTGTCTCCTCTGTCATCACGTCGTCTCCTCCTCTGTCATCACGTCGTCTCCTCCTCTGTCATCACGTCGTCTCCTCCTCTTTCATCACGTCGTCTCCTCCTCTGTCATCACGTCTCCTCTGTCATCACGTCGTCTCCTCCTCTGTCATCACGTCTCCTCCTCTTCTGTTGTGTTGTTGTCTCCTCTGTCATCACGTCGTCTCCTCCTCTGTCGTCACGTCGTCTCCTCCTCTGTCGTCACGTCGTCTCCTCTGTCATCACATCGTCCTCCTCTGTCATCACGTCGTCTCCTCCTCTGTCGTCACGTCGTCTCCTCCTCTGTCGTCACGTCGTCTCCTCCTCTGTCATTGCGTCGTCTCCTCTGTCATCGCGTCGTCTCCTCCTCTGTCATCGCGTCGTCTCCTCCTCTGTCATCATGTCTCCTCTGTCATCACGTCGTCTCCTCCTCTGTCATCACGTCTCCTCCTCTTCTGTTGTGTTGTTGTCTCCTCTGTCATCACGTCGTCTCCTCCTCTGTCGTCACGTCGTCTCCTCCTCTGTCGTCACGTCGTCTCCTCCTCTGTCATCACGTCGTCTCCTCCTCTTTCATCACGTCGTCTCCTCCTCTGTCGTCACGTCGTCTCCTCCTCTGTCATCACGTCGTCTCCTCCTCTTTCATCACGTCGTCTCCTCCTCTGTCGTCACGTCGTCTCCTCCTCTGTCGTCACTTCGTCTCCTCCTCTGTCATCACATCATCTCCTCCTCTGTCGTCACGTCGTCTCCTCCTCTGTCGTCACGTCGTCTCCTCCTCTGTCGTCACGTCGTCTCCTCTTCTGTCTTGTTGTTGTCTCCTCTGTCATCACGTCGTCTCCTCCTCTGTCATCACGTCGTCTCCTACTCTGTCATCACGTCGTCTCCTCCTCTTTCATCACGTCGTCTCCTCCTCTGTCGTCACGTCTCCTCCTCTGTCGTCACGTCTCCTCCTCTGTCGTCACGTCGTCTCCTCCTCTGTCGTCACGTCGTCTCCTCCTCTGTCATCACGTCGTCTCCTCCTCTGTCATCACGTCTCCTCCTCTGTCATCACGTCTCCTCCTCTGTCATCGCGTCGTCTCCTCCTCTGTCATCGCGTCGTCTCCTCCTCTGTCATCGCGTCGTCTCCTCCTCTGCCATCACGTCTCCTCTGTCATCATGTCGTCTCCTCCTCTGTCATCACGTCTCCTCCTCTTCTGTTGTGTTGTTGTCTCCTCTGTCATCACGTCGTCTCCTCCTCTGTCGTCACGTCGTCTCCTCCTCTGTCGTCACGTCGTCTCCTCCTCTGTCATCACATCGTCCTCCTCTGTCATCACGTCGTCTCCTCCTCTGTCGTCACGTCGTCTCCTCCTCTGTCGTCACGTCGTCTCCTCCTCTGTCATCACGTCGTCTCCCCTTCTGTCTTGTTGTCTCCTCTGTCATCACGTCGTCTCCTCCTCTGTCATCACGTCGTCTCCTCCTCTGTCATCACGTCGTCTCCTCCTCTTTCATCACGTCGTCTCCTCCTCTGTCATCACGTCTCCTCTGTCATCACGTCGTCTCCTCCTCTGTCATCACGTCTCCTCCTCTTCTGTTGTGTTGTTGTCTCCTCTGTCATCACGTCGTCTCCTCCTCTGTCGTCACGTCGTCTCCTCCTCTGTCGTCACGTCGTCTCCTCCTCTGTCATCACATCGTCCTCCTCTGTCATCACGTCGTCTCCTCCTCTGTCGTCACGTCGTCTCCTCCTCTGTCGTCACGTCGTCTCCTCCTCTGTCATTGCGTCGTCTCCTCTGTCATCGCGTCGTCTCCTCCTCTGTCATCGCGTCGTCTCCTCCTCTGTCATCATGTCTCCTCTGTCATCACGTCGTCTCCTCCTCTGTCATCACGTCTCCTCCTCTTCTGTTGTGTTGTTGTCTCCTCTGTCATCACGTCGTCTCCTCCTCTGTCGTCACGTCGTCTCCTCCTCTGTCGTCACGTCGTCTCCTCCTCTGTCATCACGTCGTCTCCTCCTCTTTCATCACGTCGTCTCCTCCTCTGTCGTCACGTCGTCTCCTCCTCTGTCATCACGTCGTCTCCTCCTCTTTCATCACGTCGTCTCCTCCTCTGTCGTCACGTCGTCTCCTCCTCTGTCGTCACTTCGTCTCCTCCTCTGTCATCACATCATCTCCTCCTCTGTCGTCACGTCGTCTCCTCCTCTGTCGTCACGTCGTCTCCTCCTCTGTCGTCACGTCGTCTCCTCTTCTGTCTTGTTGTTGTCTCCTCTGTCATCACGTCGTCTCCTCCTCTGTCATCACGTCGTCTCCTACTCTGTCATCACGTCGTCTCCTCCTCTTTCATCACGTCGTCTCCTCTGTCGTCACGTCTCCTCCTCTGTCGTCACGTCTCCTCCTCTGTCGTCACGTCGTCTCCTCCTCTGTCGTCACGTCGTCTCCTCCTCTGTCATCACGTCGTCTCCTCCTCTGTCGTCACGTCGTCTTCCTCCTCTGTCGTCACGTCGTCTTTCTCCTCTGTCATCACGCCGTCTTCCTCCTCTGTCGTCACGCGGTCTCCTCCTCTGTCGTCACGTCGTCTTCTCCTCTGTCGTCACGTTGTCTCCTCTGTTTTCACGTCGTCTCCTCCTCTGTCATCACGTCCCCTCCTCTGTCATCACGTCTCCTCCTCTGTCGTCACGTCGTCTCCTCCTCTGTCGTCACGTCGTCTCCTCCTCTGTCGTCACGTCGTCTCCTCCTCTGTCGTCACGTCGTCTCCTCCTCTGTCGTCACGTCGTCTCCTCCTCTGTCGTCACGTCGTCTTCATCCTCTGTCGTCACGTCGTCTTCCTCCTCTGTCGTCACGCCGTCTCCTCCTCTGTCGTCACGCCGTCTCCTCCTCTGTCATCACGTCGTCTCCTCCTCTGTCGTCACGTCGTCTCCTCCTCTGTCGTCGTGTCGCCTCCTCCTCTGTCATCACGTTATCTCCTCCTTTGTCATCACGTCTCCTCCTCCGTCAGCACGTCGTCTCCTCCTCTGTCATCATGTCGTCTCCTCTTCTGTCGTGTTGTTGTCTCCTCTGTCATCACCTCATTGCACAAATTTGTCATTTACTGTACTTTATGTTTAAATTCCTCACTATTTTCAAGATCTCTGCTGTTGTCAGTGAATTCGAATGCTCTTGTTAATAGAAGCTGAAAACCTATTCTAACTCAATTCCTCTCACAGCTGAGACTTAGTTACTATGTAATTGTTTATGAATTTTGCCGTTTTCAGCATCCGAAGAACCAAAATGTAATCTGTTAAAACTTTACTGTATAATCCTCATTGTACCTGTTTTTATACCCTGAGGAGCGGGCTCTTCTGATCTCACAGGACCGGATCTTAGGGACAGGCTCTTCTGATCTCACAGGACGGGATCTTAGGGGCAGGCTCCTCTGATCTCACAGGACGGGATCTTAGGGACAGGCTCTTCTAATCTCACATGACGGGATCTTAGGGACAGGCTCTTCTGATCTTACAGGACGGGATCTTAGGGACAGGCTCTTCTGATCTCACAGGACGAGATCTTAGGGACAGGCTCTTCTGATCTCACACGACGGGATCTAAGGGACAGTCTCTTCTGATCTCACAGGACGGGATCTTAGGGACAGGCTCTTCTGATCTCACAGGACAGGATCTTAGGGACAGGCTCTTCTGATCTCACAGGACGGGATCTTAGGGACAGGCTCTTCTGATCTCACAGGACGGGATCTTAGGGACAGGCTCTTCTGATCTCACAGGACGGGGTCTTAGGGACAGGCTCTTCTGATCTCACAGGACGGGATCTTAGGGACAGGCTCTTCTGATCTCACAGGACGGGGTCTTAGGGACAGGCTCTTCTCATCTCACAGGACGGGATCTTAGGGACAGGCTCTTCTGATCTCACAAAAGGGATCTTAGGGACAGGCTCTTTTGATCTCACAAAAGGGATCTTAGGGACAGGCTCTTCTGATCTCACAGGACGGGATCTTAGGGACAGGCTCTTCTGATCTCACAGGACGGGATCTTAGGGACAGGCTCTTCTGATCTCACAGGACGGGGTCTTAGGGACAGGCTCTTCTGATCTCACAGGACGGGATCTTAGGGACAGGCTCTTCTGATCTCACAGGACGGGATCTTAAGGACAGGCTCCTCTGATCTCACAGGACGGGATCTTAGGGACAGGCTCTTCTGATCTCACAGGACGGGGTCTTAAGGACAGGCTCTTCTGATCTCACAGGACGGGATCTTAGGGACAGGCTCTTCTGATCTCACAAAAGGGATCTTAGGGACAGGCTCTTCTGATCTCACAGGACGGGGTCTTAGGGACAGGCTCTTCTGATCTCACAGGACGGGATCTTAGGGACAGGCTCCCCTGATCTGACAGGATGGGATCTTAGGGACAGTCCCCTCTGATCTCACAGGCTGGGATCTTACGGACAGGCTCTTCTGATCTCACAATACGAGATCTTAGGGACAGGCTCCCCTGATCTCACAGGACGGGATCTTAGGGACAGGCTCTTCTGATTTCACAGGACGGGATCTTAGGGACAGGCTCCCCTGATCTGACAGGATGGGATCTTAGGGACAGGATCCCCTGATCTTAGAGGACAGGATCTTAGGGACAGGCTCTTCTGATTTCACATGACGGGATCTTAGGGACTGGCTCTTCTGATCTCACAGGACGGGATCTTAGGGACAGGCTCTTCTGATCTCACAGGACGGTGTCTAAGGGACACAATCTGATCTCACAGGAGACTTTATATTGGCCGGAGCTTCGTTCTCATAAAGAGCTCCAAATCCCCTCACACAGCTGTAGGGGTATGTTCACACATTCAGGATTTAGCTTTGGAAAATTTCAGATTTCAGTCATGACTTCGCAAGAGCATCCATGGTTATTCTTTGCAGAATCCACGTAATAAGTGAAATGCAACTTTTTTCCACAGTGCGGAATGAAATCTACACCCAACTTTCCGGAGCATGTGAACGAGGTGGTGGGAACCCCAGGCACTTGCTCAGGAGGCGGATCTTATGCAGATTTTGGTGCTGAAATCCTCGTCAAATCCGAAAGTTTTGAACGGGACCATAGAGTTCCATGATGAAATTCTAGCAGCCGCCACTAGTTGGAGCTGCATACTGAATGTTATTGTGTAACTACTGCAGGGGATTTGGAGATCTGTATGACAAAACTGAGCTCTATAAAGAGACGTTAAGTGAAGAGATTGACTTAGACCCCATGCGCATGGCTCTAATTTTGATCCGCAATTACGGACCCATTAATTTCTATATGCCACGGCCACCTTCACTTATAGTTACGTAAAGATGCCCGCGCTGTAGACAGCTTCCGTAAAAAATAGGACATGTCCTATTTTTGGATTTTACAGACCGTGCTCCCATACTTTATAATGGGAGCAAGGGCCGGAAATGCAGATGACTGTCCGCGGACTTTGTACATGTCACGGAGCGGGTTAGTGGACCCACTAGGCAGTACCACCGCAGCGGGGAGGCAGCTGGCCAAACAACAGGATACCCCAGAAATACAATGTCCCGCACAAGGGTACCTGAATAGTCCAGATGGTGGCCGCAGCTCTGGCACAGATGAGATGGGTGCAGCAGATGGCGCCAAACGTGGCGGATGACACAGGAGCCGCAAGTTGCGCCAGACGGGGCGGATTCCTCCGGACGTGGCAGATAACACAGGACGTGTTGGATTCCTCCGGACGTGGCAGATGACACAGGACGTGGCGGATTCCTCCAGACGTGGCAGATGACACAGGACATGGCGGATTCCTCCAGACGTGGCAGATTCCTCTGGACGTGGCAGATGACACAGTCTGTGGCAGATTCCTCTGGACGTGGCAGATGACACAGGACGTGGCACGACTACATACTAAGGCAAAGCACGGGGAACAAGGTACGGGTAACAACAGGAACGGGAAACACTAAGGGACCATTTGCAAGACAGACTGGGAAAACTAACAACGCTCAGGCAAGGATTAGAAGGCCAGGGGCCTTCTTATAGACCAGGAAATCGTGACAGTTGATGATGATGACGATTTCCTAATTGCGCGTGCTGGCCCTTTAAGGCCGGGAGCGAGCGTGCGCGCGCACCCTACGGGACACAGCCGAACGGAGCGGAAGTGAGCGCTGGCGTCTCCTAGGAGGGAGACGGGGGCCAGCGCTCATAGATCCATGGCTGCGGGCGTCGGGAGGTGAGTAAACCCGACGGCCCACGGCCATGGACGCTACAGTATCCCCCCTCTTACGCCCCCTCTTCTTGGGGCCAAAGTGAGAGAGGAACTTTTTAATGAGAGCAGGGGCACTGAGGTTCTCTTCTGGCTCCCAGGACCTCTCCTCAGGACCAAACCCTCTCCAGTCCACCAAATAGAAATTTTTTCCTCCTACCCTTTTGCAGTCCAGGATCTCCTTTACCTCGAATACATTAGAAGGACCGCAGGAAGCAACTGTGGAACTAGAAGTCTTGCTGTAGCGGTTCAGGATCACTGGTTTCAGGAGGGCCACATGGAAGGAGTTAGGGATTCTGAGGGTAGGAGGCAGCCGCAGCTTATATGAGACAGGGTTTATCTGTTGCAGGATCTCGAAAGGACCAAGGAACCTGGGAGCAAACTTGTATGAGGGTACCTTCAAACGAATGTTCCGAGAGGACAGCCAGACTTTAGTCCCAGGAAGATACTGAGGCGGCTCTCTTCTCCTAGTATCCACCTTTCGCTTCATGCGATCTACCGCCAGCAAAATATAGGACCGGGTCAGTTTGCCAGATTTGCAGGAAGTCCCCATATGCAGAGTCAGCAGCGGGTACCTGAGATGAAGTTGATACAGGAAGAGGGACTCTGGGATGTTGACTGTACACGATGTGAAACGGAGTGGAAGTGGTGGTCTCACTTGTGTGGTTGTTGTAAGAAAATTCGGCCCATGGAAGAAGCTGTACCCAGTTATGGTGCTGTGAAGAGATGAAGTGGCGGAGATAATTCTCCATGATCTGGTTGATCCTCTCAACTTGCCCATTGGACTGGGGGTGATAGGCAGAGGAAAAGTCCAATCTCACATCCAGGAGTTTACAGAGGGCTCTCCAGAACCTTGAGGTAAACTGAACCCCCCGGTCGGACACAATGTGAAGAGGCAAGCCATGCGAGCGGAAGATGTGCTGAATGAAGAGACTTGCCAGACGAGGAGCAGAAGGTAGGCCGGTCAGCAGGATAAAATGAACCATCTTAGAGAACCGGTCCAGCACCACCCAGACAGTGTTACATCCTGCTGAGGGGGGAAGGTCTGTGACGAAGTCCATCGCAATGTGCTGCCAGGGGGCATTGGGTACAGGCAGAGGTTGAAGCAGACCGGCAGGCTTGGAGTGAGTCACTTTGTTAGAGGCACACACCGTGCAAGAGACAAAGTCCAGAACATCCTTAGGTAGCGTGGGCCACCAAAAGTGACGAGCAATCAGGTCTCGGGTTTTACGGACACCGGCGTGCCCAGCAAGTTTAGAACTATGTCCCCAGCGGAGAATTCTTCTCCTGTCTGCCAACTGAACAAAAGTCCTCCCAGGAGGGATGTCTCTAACCTGCAGAGGATTAGCAGTGACAATGCAGGACGGGTCTATGATGGTCTGAAGGGACTCCACCGTGTCTTCCGTCTCAAATGATCTGGACAGGGCATCGGCCCTCACATTCTTGTCCGCGGGACGGTAGTGGAGCACAAACAGAAAACGGGTGAAGAACAGCGACCACCTGGCTTGACGAGGATTCAGTCTTTGAGCGGACTGAAGGTAAGTGAGGTTCTTGTGGTCGGTGAAGATCAGGATGGGGTGAGCAGCGCCCTCCAGAAGATGTTTCCACTCCTCCAGAGCCAATTTGATGGCCAGCAGCTCCCGATCTCCAATGGAGTAATTGCGCTCAGCAGAAGAAAACAGTCTAGAGTAGTAGCCACATACTACTGCCTTTCCTTTGGAGCTGCTCTGGAACAGAAGTGCGCCTGCACCAACAGAGGAAGCGTCCACCTCTAGTGAGAACTGCTGAGATACGTCAGGATGATGGAGGATCGAGGCTGAAGTGAAGGCTCTCTTGAGGCTAATAAATGCGGACTCTGCCTCTGGAGTCCACACTTTGGCGTTCACACCCTTCTTGGTAAGGGTCGAGATGGGAGACATCAGAGAAGAGAAGTTAGGAATAAACTGTCGGTAGAAATTGGCGAATCCCAGGAACCGCTGTATGGCCCTTAAGCCTTGGGGACGTGGCCACTCCAGGACAGCCTTCACTTTCTCAGGATCCATCTTGAGGCCTTGATCCGAGATGATGTAGCCCAGGAAGGGCAGAGAACTCTTCTCGAAGACGCACTTCTCCAGCTTGGCGTATAAATGATTCTCCCTTAATCGTAGTAGAACCTGACGGACATGCCTCCGATGAGTCGTCTGATCTGGGGAGAAAATCAAAATATCATCGAGATAAACAACAACACAGACATAGAGTAGATCTCGGAAGATGTCGTTAACGAACTCCTGAAACACTGCGGGAGCGTTACACAGTCCGAAGGGCATCACCAGGTATTCATAGTGCCCGTCCCAGGTGTTAAATGCCCTCTTCCATTCGTCACCCCGGCAAATCCGGACTAGATTGTAAGCCCCGCGCAGGTCTAGCTTAGATACATTTTTGGCCCCTCGTATGCGATCAAATAGCTCAGAGATGAGTGGCAACGGGTATTTGTTCTTGACTGTGATCAGGTTGAGGCCCCTGTAGTCAATGCAGGGACGAAGGGATCCATCCTTCTTTTTAACGAAGAAGAATCCAGCCCCGGCCGGGGAGGAAGATTTTCGTATAAAACCCCTCTCCAGATTCTCCTTGATATAGGCCGAAATGGATAGAGACTCAGGCAAGGAGATAGGATATACCTGTCCACGGGGAAGAGAGGCATTAGGAACCAGTTCAATGGGGCAGTCATAGGTGCGATGTGGAGGCAGCGTCTCAGCCTCCTTTTTGCTGAAAACATCTGCATACTGAGCAAAATGGGGAAGCAGTCCCGACAGCGACTGAGGCAGAGAAGGCTTGACAGGATGGATCTGCAACAGACAACGACCATGGCACTTGGAGCCCCATTGGAGAACCTCTCCAGAATTCCAGTCCAGGATTGGGGCATGTAGTCGAAGCCAAGGCAGGCCCAGCAGAACAGGATTGATGGCCTTGGGCAAAACAAGGAAATAAATAAATTTAGAATGAAGTACTCCAACCTGGAGCTTCAACGGCTTGGTTTTAGAGATGATGGGATCAGGCAGAGGCAGTCCATTAACTGAGGCAACAGCCAAAGATGTCTCCAGGGGAACTGTGGGCAACTGAAGATGATCCACCAGCTCTTTCTGGATGAAATTTGCAGCAGAGCCAGAGTCAAGATAGACAGAGACTTGATGCGTCCTGTCGCCGGATACCAGGGTCACAGGAATAGTCAATTTGGAAGCGAATCCTCTGTTAGATTCCATTCCACCTAGGGTTGTCTCTCCAACCAATCCTAGGCAATGGGGTCTCTCCGGCCTCTGGGGGCACAGACGCACAATATGGCCTCCATGGCCGCAATACAAACAAAGTCTAGAAGTGCGTCTGCGTTGTTTCTCCTGGGTAGACAATTTAACATAATTACTCTGCATCGGGTCCTCTGGTGGGACGACTTTGGAGGATTGCGGGACAGCAGAATACAGCCTGGGAAGTTCTCTCCCCCGGAGAACCTCTTGGGAACGTTCCCGGATCTTCATGTCGACACGGGAGGCGAGTAGAATAAGATCGTCCAGGGTAGATGGCAGATCGCGAGCAGCCAGCTCGTCCTTGATCCCTGAAGACAGTCCCTGCCAGAATGTAGCCACCAAAGCCTCGTTGTTCCAGGTCAATTCAGCAGCCAGGATACGGAACTGAATGGCATACTCGCTCACGGAGAGGTCTCCCTGGTGTAGGGTCAGCAAGGATGCAGCAGCCGAAGAAACTCTCCCAGATTCCTCAAAGATCGAGCGGAAGGTCTGTAAGAATCACTGCAAGTCCCGGGTCTCTGGTCCCTGATGTTCCCACAGAGGATTGGCCCATGCCAGGGCTTTGCCGGTAAGGAGAGAGATGATGAAGGCAATCCTGACGTCATCCGAACAGAAGGACCTGGCATGTAGTCTGAAATGGATCAGGCACTGATTCAAAAATCCCCTGCAGGACCTCGGATCTCCGTCATAGCGTGGAGGTAGCGGCAAGAAACACGGGGTTGGTACCGGTACAGACAGGAAGTGTAGCAGGCGGAACCGCAGGAACGGGTGCGGTGATGACTGTGGTTGGAGCAAGCAGCCGATGGGCTATGGCGTTCACCGACAGGAGGAGCTGGTCTTGTCATGACTGGAGATCCTCCATCTCAGCATGGCTTGTGTAGTCAACGTCTCAGGTTGACCAGCGGGGTCCATGGCCTGAGCGTACTGTCACGGAGCGGGTTAGTGGACCCACTAGGCCGTACCGCATCAGCGAGGAGGCAGCTGGCAAAACAACAGGACACCCCAGAAATACAATGTCCCGCACAAGGGTACCTGAATAGTCCAGATGGTGGCCGCAGCTCTGGCACAGATGAGATGGGTGCAGCAGATGGCGCCAAACGTGGCGGATGACACAGGAGCCGCAAGTTGCGCCAGACGGGGCGGATTCCTCCGGACGTGGCAGATAACACAGGACGTGTTGGATTCCTCCGGACGTGGCAGATGACACAGGACGTGGCGGATTCCTCCAGACGTGGCAGATGACACAGGACATGGCGGATTCCTCCAGACGTGGCAGATTCCTCTGGACGTGGCAGATGACACAGTCTGTGGCAGATTCCTCTGGACGTGGCAGATGACACAGGACGTGGCACGACTACATACTAAGGCAAAGCACGGGAAACAGGAACGGGGAACAAGGTACGGGTAACAACAGGAACGGGAAACACTAAGGGACCATTTGCAAGACAGACTGGGAAAACTAACAACGCTCAGGCAAGGATTAGAAGGCCAGGGGCCTTCTTATAGACCAGGAAATCGTGGCAGTTGATGATGATGACGATTTCCTAATTGCGCGTGCTGGCCCTTTAAGGCCGGGCGCGAGCGTTCGCTCACCCTACGGGACACAGCCGAACAGAGCGGAAGTGAGCGCTGGCATCTCCTAGGAGGGAGACGGGGACCAGCGCTCACAGATCCATGGCTGCGGGCGTCGGGAGGTGAGTAAACCCGACGGCCCGCGGCCATGGACACTACAGTACACAATTCATCCTCCCCCAAAGTCTACAGTTTGCAGTGGGAAGTGGGCCCAAGATTCAGTGGAAATCGATTACGTAGTGCACGTTGGTGCTGTGATACCATTGGTAATGGTTTTCCTGTGGTCGGCCATTAGTCCCCATAGGGCACTTTACAAATTGTATCTAGTCATGGATTGAAGCAGTAATGTTTATTATTGGCTCATACTGATATCACTTGACTAGCAAGTATACATATATCAATGCCAGCATCTCCTTAACTATAAAGTACTCAACGTTATTCCTGTACATGACTGGTTCTAGGCAGTGCCGGCCTGTCGGAACCTCACAGAACATTCACACGTCTTCTAGATCGAGCTTGATGCCACACACTATATCTTAAAGCCTAACTCCACTACTGGTTTATTTCTGTAGGACATTTTAGTTCTAGTTGCCTATCAACCACTTGACTTGTTGTGCGGGTGACCACCGTTTCAGTACCCGTAGCTATAGGTACAGAAATGGTTATGGAAAGCTCTATTTGCTGTACAAGAGACTGCCTCTTTAGGCTGCACAGACTTGTTTAGGTTCTTTCTACCAATAAAGCAGGAGAAGATTGTACAAGAAATTGTACCGTGTCAGTATAAAACAGCAAGACAAGAGGGGAGTGTAAGGCATATGGTACCTGTGTACCGATCATGAGGTTGGGGTAAACATCGGAGATAGACTTTAAGTAATATATCTGCCTTCAAGACATCTCAGAAATGACTGGGTCAATGGGAATGTCCAGGCCTGTAAGTGTCTTCACGCAAGCACTGGCGAACATCATCACCAGGACTAGCTTGGGGTAACAAAGGAAATGGACATCCCCTCGTAGTATCTCCATAGATGTAGTAGTTGATATGAGAAGATGTTTGGTGATCAGATGATCAACATCAAGGAGACATGATCCTGACAAAATGCCCTCTAATGATCAGTTCACAGTTGTCAAGGTCCACTGGTGGTGGCTTCTATGGAAATAGAGAGGACTCTCAGGAACCCAAGTGTCTCATCTACCGAGACATCTACAAAGAAGATCTTCCACATTGTTGGAAAATTGTCGCTAAGAGAGGACAACCTAACGCTGCGACTTCAGCTTCATATTGTAAAAGTGGCTGCCCCCCAAGACTCGAGCATACAGCAGCTTCTCTACTTGACAATAAATGTCTGCAGTTTTTTCTCCCAGATTTTCCCAGTTCTACAGTGGGAAACAGAAGACATCAAGATTATAGAAGTCTGAGGGACTTGTTGGGTGGTCAGAGTCTCCTCTTGCTTTTTGTCATTGTGTTTTCTGGCCTTTCACTTGGAGCTCTTGGACTTCAGCTTGCGGTTCCTCAGCTGACGGAGACGTAACAGGAGCTCTTTGGGCAGCTTCTTTCCATTGGCCTGCAGCTCCTTCAGACGTTGCTTTGGAGTCTTGGATATGTAGAAGTCACAGATGGTTGGACGGTCTTCATAGGAGACACGACAGGGCTTCGTAGATGGGTGATATCCCTCCGCTTTGGCAGTGACTTCGTATTCCCCCGGGTTCAGTAGACGCCAGTAGTCTCCATCGACGGCTAGAACAGAAAACACAAGCATATTAAGGGGTCTGTATTATTATTTTTTGGGGGTCTGTATTTATTTAGGCAGTCTGATCTGAATTTATTTAAGAGGTTTGGGATCTGTATTACTTTAGGAGGTCTCATCTGGGGTATGTATTACGTGAGGGGATCTGTGTGTGGTCTGTATTCTTGTTAGAGGTCTGTATTTTGGGGTCCAGTCTTGGCTCTGTATTTAGGTGGTCTGGGGTCTATTTATTTAGGATGTTTGGGATTTGTATTACTTTAGGAGGTCTTATCTAGGGTATGTATTTGGGGGTCTGGGGTATGTATTTTTGTTAAGGTGGTCTGGGATTTATATTACTTTAGGAGGTCTCATCTGGGGTATGTATTACTTGAGGGGATCTGGTTTGTGGTCTATATTCTTGTTTGGGGTCCGGTCTTGGCTCTGTATTTAGGCGGTCTGGGGTGTATTTATTTAGGATGTTTGGGATTTTTATTACTTTAGGAAGTCTTATATAGGGTATGTATATGGTGTCTGGGATCTGTATTTTTGTTAAGAAGTTCTGGTCTGGGGTCTGTATTTTTTTTATTTTTAGGGTTTGGTCTGAGGTCTGAATTTATTTTGGCGGTCTGGAATCTGTATCACTTTAGGAGGTCTCATCTGGGGTATGCATTTTTGTTAAGAGGGTCGGGTCTGGGTCTGTATTACTTTAGGGGGTCTGTATTTATTTTGGGGTCTGGTCCTGGGTCTGTATTTAGGCAGTCTACGGGCTGTATTTATTCAGGAGGTTTGGGATTTGTATTACTTTAGGAGGTCTTATCTAGGCTATATATTTGGAGGTCTGTATTTTTGTTAAGAGGGTCTGGGGTCTATTTTTTAGGTGTCTGGGATCTGTATCTATTTTTGGGATGTGATTAAAGGGGGTTATGCACTATTTGTGATTCAAAGGCTGTAGGTATAAATGGGCGGCACATAGTGGAAAAATACCGCGCACCGCTTCATGCACCGCTTCATTCAGAATCTGAAGCACGGGAACTTTCCATGTCTGCCCCCCCCTCCTCCTTCTTTATAATCTACAGACATAAGAAGAGGAGACATAGGGCAGGACACCGGACTGTAGGATCAGATTACACCGGGTGGTCTGTAAGGTGGACGGACCCTTCCAGTGTTTGGACAGGCAATAAAGCGTACGGGGAATTTCCAGAAATCTCTTCTTTTACGTATATTCTATGGCTGATGCTGCGTGTCGTGTTAGGATCTGGCTAATAATATTAGAAGATATGAAGACACAGGAGCGAAGCCTCAGAAAACACCAGACATTGTTGGAAAACGGGAGCGGATAGCACAATACTAGGGAATACCCCAGAAGACGTAGCCCAGCCAGAGAGGAAGTTCTAGGAGGATTCATACATCAGGCTGCAATGTATATGGGATGTGGTAAACTTATGTGCTGATAAATACAATCCATTGTTCTCTGTTATCAGCCATTCAGCCCAGGAAGAGGCTGACTGTAGGACAGGTGATTATAATCTATTGTTCCCTTTTATCAGCCATCTCTGTCTGCGGAGAGGGTGACTGTAGACCCGGTGAAGTAAATCTTTTGCTCCATGTTATCAGCCATTGCAGTGACTCTACACTGGTGTGATATATACAGTATATAGACATGTACCTGCGCGGATATCATGGTTGATACCATCCACCACTATCACCGCCTCGGGGACTCCTTGGTTTGTATCTTTATCACGCACAACACCTTTAATCCCACGATGCACCTGAAATGAGAATATCAGAGTGATCCAACGGTACGACGGCAGTCCAATCCAGTATAACATCAATGAAGATCTACCTAAAATTGTCTTTTTCATGGCGTGTCTATTAAAAAGGGTATGTCCACCTTTGTGTTATCCTTCAGAGCTGCACTCACTATTCTGCTGGTTGCTATTGGAAACACTCATCAAACTTGTAGACAGACACCCCCTCTGATAACGCAGGGGGCAGTAAGTTTCTCTACATCAGATGAATTTACAGAAGACTTTATTTCCCTAGCAGGGAATGCTGGGAGATTTCAGCTATTATTTATTTTTGTTTTTTCCTCCCCACATTTAAAACCCATAACTTTTTTTTTTTTCATTGATAAAGCCGTATGGGGTATTTTTTTTTTATTTGACGCTTTGTATCTTTTTTACGGCTCCATTTAATGTACTGGGAAATTCTCTGTGGGTGGAATGCGAAAAAAACCAGCGACTCCTCCATGGCTTCACTTTTACTGTGTGCACGGTGTCGGAAAAAACTACAAGGGGTAAATATGATCACGATGACACCAAATTGATATAGTTGTTTTTGTTTTTTTTTTACTACTTTTACAAGGGAAAAGCTAATTGTTAATAAAAATAAAATAGTTTTGTGTCGTCCTATTCTGAGAGGCAGAACTTTTTTTACTATTACGTTGATTGAGCGGTCTGAGGGCTTTTTTTTTGCGGGGTGAGCTGTAGTTTTTATTGGTACCATTTTGGGGTACATGAGACTTTTTGATCACTTTTAATTCCGTTTTTTGTGGGAGGCAAGGTGATGTATGTTTATTTTTTTTTTACAGCGTTCAGAAGTAATGTAATATTGTAATTCATAGTTCGGACTTTTACGGACGCGAAGATACCAGTTATGCTTATTTATTTACATTTTTTCACATTACTTTAGGGAAAAATGGGAAAAGGATTTTTTGAACTTGTAATTTTGCTGCATATACATTTTTTTATTTAACTGTCTTTTAATTTCTTTTTTATTAGTCCCCTAGGGACTTGAACAAGCAATTGCTCGATTGCTTGCACAATATACTGCACTACCTACCATTATAAGGCCCCCAGACTGCCATTACTACCATCGATACCCTGTGATATGTTGCGAGGAAAGGGGGGGGGGGGTGAAGGGCTGTCGGAGAGGGCCGCACCACTCTTTCTAAAGATTTAGATACAGCTGTAGTTGTTGACCGCAGCATGGAAGTTGTTAAATGGCCGGTATCGAAGTTATCTTATATCCCGACCGCTGCAGTGAGGTATTGGCTGTAACATAAAGACAGCACCCGCTCTGTATGGCACCGGCTCAGCCCATGAACCCCCACCCCATACTTCCCTTTCCTGGCTAGGACGTTACTGTACGTCAAATATCAGGAAGGGGTTAAGGGGCTCGTCCCGTCTCTGGTTATTAGAACTTAATCATTGTATAATAAAATGTCTTGTGTTCCAATCCCTCACCATTTCAAGATCTCTGTTTGCTCTCAGTGAATTGACACATTTTTCCTTACCGCCAGAGACTGACAGCCCATCCTAGCAGAAGATAGATTTATGCTGCTGCTGCATTTAGCACACAGAGGATTGTCTACACTAATGCATTGCAACAAGCCCTCAGCTGTGTTAACAGGACTGGATTGAGGCACATATCCACATGAGGTTCCATAGCAACAATTGCTGATCAGCTTTAAAGGAAGGGTGTCATGAAAAAATATTTTTTTATATATGTTATTGCTTTTAGTATGTCATTAAAATACATTTTATTTATTTGTGTTGTACTTTTTTCTTTCTTTTACTTCTCTATGAGGGCTGCCATTTTTTTTTTCATCTCTGTATGTGTCGATTAACCACACATACAGAGATGGTATACGGCACATACATCCGCATAGAGAATGCGAACGGGAGCCGTTCCATTCACTATGCTGTACGCCGTCTGTGTGGGAAAGGCACATGCACCGCTCCCACACAGTCCAAAAGGAAGGTCTTCGGCACAGCGACATCCGGCGCCATTTTCATGTGGACCGGAAGCCGCGGCCGGAAAGTAAGATGACTACTTCCGGTCGCGGCATCCATACATGTGTTCAGAAGCAAGGACTAGGAGCGGCGGCAGGAGCAGGTAAGTTATGTTTGTGTATGTTCGTGTTATACTGTGTGATTACCACTGTATCTAATCCTCCTACACTGTGCATTCGCTCAAAAAATGGCGGCACACAGTGTAGGAGGTTTGAACATTCAACCCCCTCCTTTCTCCTGGCACTAGCCAGGATAAAGGAGGGGGATTGTGTGAGGACACTAGAGCGAGTGTGTCTTCTCCAATTTTGCAGCATAAAGCAATGAGGTTGCTTTACCACATGCCAATGCTGCAATTTTGGGAATTGCTCCCTCTAGTGGCCAGCACATGGAAATGTTATAAATTAGAATCTAATTTATAATATTTCCTGACTTGTGAAAATTTTTTGTATATAAATGATTACACATTGTTCTAGCAGATTAACTAAAAAAAAATATATCTTTCTCTAGCCACACATTCCCTTTAAATCCTACATGGGTTCCCCTTTTCTTTTGCTAGGTCCCCCAATGACTAGCTAATCATGGGGAGCCCCACCGCTCATTTTCATGGAGAGCGCCCCCTTAAAATAAATGAACCATCTATGGATCTTTATGGACGTTGTCTTTGTAAAGGATCTGGTTTATAGAGAGAAGAACCAGGGCACTTCACAATGCGTTGTATGGACCCATTAACCCCTCCATTACTAATGATAAGTATTCTGTAAATGTCACAGATGTAGTTACAGACCTGCTCTATGTAGATAAGCAGAGACTCCTTGTTATTCTCCCACTCAATCGGAAGTTCCAACTCGTGCGGGAATTTATCGCAGGACAATTCCACCGTCACTTCAAAGCAGTTGGTGTGGAGGTAGCTGAAGTCGTTCATACCTGAGCGGAGGAGAAGACGGTTATTAAGGAGAATTAGCCGGATGCTAGTGGCAGTTACATGGGATGGGGCATCTCACTCACTGCCCGCCACTGTGTGCCAATTTGCTCCATTGATGATGTTTCCGAGCCTTATGAAGTTATCATAGTGGCAGATCCTGCGGTTGTCGTCAGCCATAATGCGGTGGCTGGTGGCGTAGACTGTGGCTAGCCAACGAAACATGGCATCATCTGCTGTGGGGGTCAGTTCCTTGGCCATCCAGTAGGAGCGAGCCATGTCGAAAGGATAGGACACCACAAGCTCCCCACCGTGCATGTTAGCACTAAGAACAAATGGGAATTTCAGCATCCAGTCGATGATAGCACGGGTCTCTGGAGCCACCTGCAACACCAACAGATAGTGTAAGAAGTCCAGAGAACACTGCGGTAAATCTGTAACTGCAGTTAGGGAGCTGATCCCCAGATATGCTATGTCAGTGTAAAAATACTCTAGAGCTGCACTCACTAATGTACACAGCAATGTAATGTATGTACACAGTGACTCCATCAGCAAAACAGTGAGTACAGCTCTGGAATATAATACAGGATGTAACTCAGGATCTGTACAGGATAAGTAATGTCATATATGTGCACAGTGACTCCACCAGCAGAATAGTGAGTGCAGCTCTGGAGTATAATACAGGATATAACTCAGGATCAGTACAGGAGTTAGTAATGTAATGTATGTACACAGTGACTCCACCAGCAGAATAGTGAGTGCAGCTCAGGAGAATAATACAGGATATAACTCAGGATCAGTACAGGATAAGTAATGTCATATATGTGCAGAGTGACTCCACCAGCAGAATAGTGAGTGCAGCTCTGGAGTATAATACAGGATGTAACTCAGGATCAGTACAGGAGTTAGTAATGTAATGTATGTACACAGTGACTCCACCAGCAGAATAGTGAGTGCAGCTTTTGAGTATAATACAGGATGTAACTCAAGATCAGTACAGGATAAGTAATGTAATGTATGTACACAGTGAATCCACCAGCAGAATAGTGAGTGCAGCTTTGGGGTATAATACAGGATGTAACTCCGGATCAGTACATGATAAGTAATGTAATGTATGTACACAGTGACTCCACCAGCAGAATATTGAGTGTAGCTCTGGAGTATAATACAAGATGTAACTCAGGATCAGTGCAGAATAAGTAATGTAGTGGATTCCACCAGCAGAATAGTGAGTGCAGCTCTGGGGTATAATAAAGGATGTAACTCAGGATCAGTACAGGATACGTAATGTATGTACACAGTGACTCCATCAGCAGAATAGTGAGTGCAGCTCTGGAGTATAATACAAGATGTTACTCAGGATCAGTGCAGAATAAGTAATGTAGTGGATTCCACCAGTAGAATAGTGAATTCAGCTCTGGAGTGATGGGGCTACTCAAGATTTGCATATTCATCAGATATATGTGGTAGGATACTTCTGCTTACTCACCGTTGCATTTTCCATGGTGTAGTATTCAGGTATTGGGATATAATGGTTGGGGAAGTGTTCAGGAACCTGTTCATGGTCTTCTGCATCCCAGAGGGGGGTGTTGAGGTCAGCAAAGTTGTGGTTGAGATCAAATCCTTGGTAATTCCAGCGGCCAATGCCCCAGCCAGACAGCTCGGAGCCCTAGGTGAAGAAGAGAGCCCCGTAAGTGGCCACGCAGATTGTTACAGCATTTAGTTAGTATTGAGGGGTCTAGTAGGGTTGCAGTAGAGGAGGCACAGTACCAGTTTGTAGGCCATTTCATATCCATCTGGGTTCATGGAGGGCAAGAGATGTATACGAGTGTCTGTGATTAGTCTCACGACTCTTGGGTTGTCCTTCTTGTACTCCTGACACAGATATTCCATAAGATTCAGCATCAACTCTCGACCCAAAACTTCATTCCCATGCATTCCGGCCACGTAGCGAAACTCAGGCTCTCCTGTAATATAAGAACTTGTCACTTTCCTTTATATCTTACGACTAAAGCCGGCTATCCATGGGTCAGAGTGCTCCGACCTGACCGGGATATCTGCAATGATCATAATGAACTATGTCAATGCACCGTCATGGCTCTCCCTCCATAATTTAGGTTTTAACTGTTATGTTGGGACATGCGGGAGTCTGGAGTAGAGAATAAATTGCGCTGTGGGGGGGCTCTATGGCTGCCACTATATGAGGTTCTGTATTTGTCACTGTAATGGGCTCTCTGACTGTCACTATGGAGGTGCTGTAACTATTATGGGGCACTGTGGCTGTCACTGTTATGTAGGCATTGTGAATGGCAGTTTTATGGGTCAATGTGTAATGTCCGTGGCTGCGGGCTGTCAGCTCCAACCTCCCCCTGACAGCCTCAGCCACGAGTCGGCAAGTGCTGGCCCCAGCCTCCTCCTCAGGAGATGCCAGCGCTCGCGTCCACTCACCTCTGCCGGATCCCGTAGGGTGTGCGCGCACGCTCGTGCCCGCTCTTAAAGGGGCAGCGTATGCACCTGACCTCATGGACGAACTTTGACCCATGAGTACTCTGGACTATAAGAGGGGTCCAGCACCCTAGTTCTATGTCTGAGCGTTGTTGTGTTCCCTATAGTTTGTCTATGTGATGGCCTCCTAGTGTGTTCCCTGTTAAAGTCCCTGTACCTATACCTGTTTGCAGTTCCTGTTCCTAGCAATCCATCCCTTCCTGGTCTATCACTGAGCTGTGCCAAAGTCGTGCCGTGCTGCATCCACGTCTGACCTGCTTCACCCCATCTGACGTTCGCCTGCTACCTAAGTACCAGCCGAGCCTGCCCTGCTGCTGTCTGAGCTGCCACAGGTACCTATAGAACTATAGACCTTCACCTGCTCCCTGTTGGCCAGCTGCCTTACCGTCAAGGCGGTACAGCCCAGTGGGTCCACAGACCCTTCATGACAGTACTCTCAGGCCATGGACCCCGCTGGTCGATTCAAGACTATGACGACGACACAGGAGATGCGAGCGGATATGCTGGACCTCCGGTCTCGACAGGACCAACTCCTCCAGGCGTTGAACATTCTTGCACGTCGGCAGGAGGCACAAGCTGCCATTCCTCCTACTACACCTCCTAGCAATGTGGATCCTCAGTCTACACCTCTTGGCAGTGTTGATCCACGTGTTTCTTTGCCACTTCCTGACCGCTATGATGGAGAGGCTAGTACCTGTCGTGGTTTTCTTAATCAATGTCAGATCCACTTCAGCCTGTATGTTAGGACATTTTCGTCTGATGGTGCCATCGTGGCTTTCATAATTTCTCTCTTCACCGGAAAGGCTCTTGCATGGGCGAACCCTATCTGGGAGAGACAAGGACCAGAGACCCGTGACTTCCCTGCCTTCCTCCGGACTTTTCGCATGGTGTTTGAGGAGCCTGGACGGGTCTCATCTGCAGCGGCCTCATCTGCGCCAAGGAGACACCTCCGTGAGTGAGTACGCCATCCACTTCCGCACCCTGGCGGGAGAGCTCTTATGGAACAATGAGGCTCTGGTGGCTGCATTCTGACATGGACTAGCTTCCTGAATTAAAGACTAACTTGCCGCCCAGGATCTGCCGCCTATCCTTGATGACCTCATCCTTCTGTCTGCCCGGATTGATATACGGATCCGTGAACGCCTCCAAGAGGTTCAACGGGAGGGAGCCCTTCCTAGTCTGGTCCCTACTTTGCAGCAACCCATGCTGTCCTCCGATGTAGATCCTCCTAAGAAGTCGGTAATAACGGACCAGTGTAAGTTATCTACCCAAGAGAGACAACGCAGACGCACATCTGGACTCTGTCTTTATTGCGGTCTCTACGGCCATCTGGTGCGCCTGTGCCCCCAAAAATCGCAAAACCTAGGGTTGTTTGGAGTGACGACCTTGGGTAAAGATGGACTTCCGTCTAAATTGTCCATACCTGTGACCATAGTGTCCGGCGAGAAAACGCATCAGGTTTCTGCATATCTGGACTCTGGATCCGCTGCTAATTTCATCCGCAGAGATCTGGTGGACCTTCTGCAATTGCCCACCACCCCTCTGGAGAGGCTGTTGACAGTTGCTTCAGTAAATGGACTACCTCTGCCAGACCCAGTTATAGCTGTGACCAAGCCACTGAGGCTCCAAGTGGGAGCGCTTCACTCCGAACTTCTGTCGTTCTATGTCCTGCCCAAAGCTGTTAACCCTGTGTTGCTGGACGTGCCTTGGCTCCGACTGCATGCCCCACTTCTGGGCTGGAATTCTGGGGAGGTTCTCCAGTGGGGCCCTGAGTGTCAAGGTCGTTGCCTTGTGCGGATTCGTTCGGTATTGCCTTCGCTGCCTCGGTCATTGGCAGGATTGCCGGGTCATTATGCTGCCTTTTCGGACATCTTCAGCAAGAGGGAGGCGGAGACATTGCCCCCACATCGGGCGTATGACTGCCCTATTGAACTGATTCCTGGTGCATCCCTTTCCCGTGGTAGGGTATATCCTCTCTCCTTGCCAGAGACTCTGTCCATGTCCTCCTATGTGAAAGAGAACTTAGAAAGGGGCTTCATACGAAGGTCTTCCTCCCCGGCAGGAGCCGGGTTCTTCTTCGTCAAAAAGAAAGATGGCTCTCTTCGTCCCTGCATCAACTACCGAGGTCTCAACCAGATCACGGTGAAGAATAAATATCCGTTGCCACTGATCTCCAAACTGTTTGACCGTATATGTGGTGCAAAATGTTTTTTCTACAACCTAGTCCGGATTCGTCAGGGTGATGAATGGAAGACTGCATTTAACACCCGTGATGAACACTATGAGTATCTAGTAATGCCCTTCGGCCTGTGTAATGCTCCCGCGGTCTTCCAGGAGTTTGTGAATGACATTTTTCGTGACCTCCTCTATGCTTGTGTTGTAGTCTACCTTGATGACATCTTGATTTTCTCCCCAGATCCTATGACGCACCAGAGACATGTCCGTCTGGTTCTGCTATGGTTAAGGAAAATCGTCTGTACGCCAAGTTGGAGAAGTGCGTATTTGACAAGGATGCTCTACCCTTTCTGGGCTACATCGTCTCGAATCGTGGTCTCGAAATGGATCCTGAAAAGGTAAAGTCTGTCCTGGAGTGGCCACGCCCTCAAGGCTTGAGGGCCATACAGCGCTTTTTGGGATTTGCTAATTTTTACAGGCAGTTTATTCCGAACTTCTCCTCCCTGACTTCTCCCATCTCTAACCTTACTAAGAAGGGTATGAACGCCAAGGTGTGGACTCCCGAGGCAGAGTCCGAATTCAATAGCCTGAAGAGTGCCTTCACGTCAGCCTCTATCCTCCATCATTGGGATGTCTCTCTGCAGTTCTCGTTGGAGGTGGACGCATCTTCTGTCGGTGCTGGTGCACTCCTGTTCCAGAGAGGTCCCAAGGGCAAGTCAAGGGTATGTGGATACTTTTCCAAGCTCTTCTCTTCCGCAGAACGCAACTACTCGATTGGGGATCGGTAGTTACTGGCCATCAAATTGGCTCAGGAAGAGTGGAGACATCTACTAGAGGGTGCAGATCATCCGATCTTGATTTTTACGGACCACAAGAATCTGACCTACCTCCAGACGGCCCAACGGCTGAACCCTCATCAGGCCAGGAGGTCACTGTTCTTTGCAAGGTTTCAATTTGAGCTTCATTATCGCCCGGCCGACAAGAATGTGGGGACTGATGCTTTGTCCAGGTCTTTTTAGACAGAAGACACCATTGAGAGTCCACAGAACATTATCGATCCATCTTGCATTGTCTCGGTCAATCCCCTGAAAATTGGGGACATTCCTCCAGGGAGGACTTTTGTGCTCCTCACTAATCATGGAAGAATCCTCCGCTGGGGACACTCCTCTAGACTGGCAAGTCAGGCGGGGTTACGTAAGACTCGGGATTTGATTGCTCGTCATTTCTGGTGGCCCACTCTGCCCAAGGATATTGTGGACTTCGTTTTTTCCTGTGCTGTATGTGCAGCCAACAAGGCCACCCATTCCAGACCTGCTGGTTTGCTCCAGCCATTTCCTGTGCCCAATGCTCCCTGGCAGCATATAGCTATGGACTTTATCACGGACCTGCCTCTCTCTGCTGGATACAATGCTGTCTGGGTGGTGGTGGACCGATTTTCGAAGATGGTCCACTTCGTTCCTCTGACCGGTCTTCCTTCTGCTCCTCAGTTGGCCAAGTTATTTATCCAACACATATTCCGCCTGCACGGCTTGCCGCAGCATATTGTGTCTGATCGGGGGGTTCTGTTTACCTCGAGGTTCTGGAGAGCCCTCTGCGGACTTCTTGGCATGAAGTTAGACTTTTCTTCTGCCTACCATCATCAGTCTAATGGTCAGGTCGAGAGGATCAACCAGATTTTGGAGAACTACCTACGCCACTTCATCTCCAAGCAGCATGATGACTGGGTGCAGCTGCTCCCATGGGTGGAGTTCTCCTACAATAATCACACCAGCGAGTCTACTAGGAATACACCGTCCTGCATTGTTTACGGCCAGCACCCACGAATTCCTCTCCCGGTGCCTGATCCTTCCGATGTACCTGCAGCTGATTCCACGTTTAGAGACTTTTTGCAGATCTGGCAGCAAACTCGATCCTCCATCCTAATGGCAGTGGACCGCATGAAACGGAAGGCTGACACAAGGATAAGAGAGCCTCCTCGGTTTCTTCCTTGCACTATGGTCTGGCTGTCGTCCAGGAATATCCGACTGAGGGTGCCGTCATGTAAATTTGCCCCCAGGTTCCTCGGACAATTCGAGGTCCTGCAGCAGATCAACCCTGTCACCTACAAGCTTCAGCTGCCTCCTACCCTCAGGATTCCCAACTCCTTCCATGTCCCTCTCCTGAAACCAGTGATCCTGAACCAGTATTCCAAGACTCCCAGCTCTGCGGTTGCCTCCAGCGGCCCCTCGGACATCTTTGAGGTCAAGGAGATCTTGGACACCAAGAGAGTGAGAGGAAAGACTTTTTATTTGGTGGATTGGAGGGGGTTTGGTCCTGAAGAGAGGTCCTGGGAGCCAGAGGAGAACCTCAATGCTCCTACTCTTCTGAAGAAGTTTCTCTCTCGCTCTGGTCCCAAGAAGAGGGTGCGTAAGAGGGGGGATACTGTAATGTCCGTGGCTGCGGGCTGTCAGCTCCAGCCTCCCGCTGACAGCCGGAGCCACGAGTCGGCAAGCGCTGGCCCCAGCCTTCTCCTCAGGAAACGCCAGCGCTCGCGTCCACTCACCTATGCCGGATCCCGTAGGGTGTGCGCATACGCTCGTGCCCACTCTTAAAGGGATCAATACAAAAGAATGCCTGCCGGCAAGAAAAGCCCTGTTTTACAACTATGAATAGATAAAATAAAAATTTTTATTAGGCTATTGTAGCAAAAGACAGACTACACTGAAATTAAAAGATTCAAGTCCATAGCTGACAATGATCAGCATAGTGTACTATATAGCAACTCTGTTGTAGGAATACAGAGTGTCAGCGGCTGCAGGACGCTACACTCTAGTTCACAAATTAATGTCAGAAGTCAGCAGGAACAAGTGGTTAAAATTTCAAAGAAAGCCCCCCCGACATGTTTCGCTACAGATGTAGCGTCTTCAGGGGTATCGGGGCTAATGACGGCGCACCGCGGATTTCGGATGGTTAAATGCACAGTAAATTGGCCACACATGTCCCTTCATTATGGCACAGGCCAATAAGAAACAAGATAGAGGACCGAGCCTCCACCGCAGTGATGGACAGATAGCACTGCGAATGGTAAGTCAGTTAAAACCCACCAATGAAACGTCGCATATGCACGCATGCGCAGGGAACGCCATGGCAAAATCAGAGACTGTATGTTACAGTCAGAGAGAAGCGGTCCCCGGCGCATGCGCGACAAACAGGCATCGAACCTCAGTGGAGCCGAACGTGATTTAGTAATTTACATTGAATAACAATGCACTTCTCACCAACAACCGCAGTATAAGAGGCTTGTGCTCGGGGGACATATGTAGCAACTTAGTATTTGTAAAGAAGCAGATAATGTCAATGTGTCAACTTGGTAAAGGGAGTGGGCGGCTGCCTCGCTCCACAATTTTACTCAACGTCACCACTAGGGGCAAGAATAGAAGCAACCACAGCAATCAGGCTGCGCAGTGGCGTAACTACCGCCGTAGCGCCTGCTACGGGGCCCGGGGCATGAGGGGGCCCATGTCTCCCGCCGGCACGGGCCCCCACCATGGCCGGAGGCTCCGCTAGCAGCCGTTATGGCTGCTACAGCGCGACGCCACTGAACACGACTACGGCAGAGCAGGGAGGTATCTACCCGCTCTGCCATTAAACAAAAGACATGTATCCCCTCTCCACAGGAGAAGGGATACATGTGTGATCGCTGGCAGCGATAGGGAGAATGGGGGACTGAAGGTCCACTGAAGTTCTCCATCACAAACCTCGGACTTCTGGGGTCTGTGTCGGCAGCTCCGTAGAAATGAATGGAGCGCCGGTCGCGCTTGTGCGCATGCGTGACCAGCGCTCCTTTCATTTTTATTGAGCTGCGCAGACGCCGGAAGTCAGAGATTAGTCATGGAGAACTTCAGGGGACCTTCAGTCCCCCGTTCTCCCTATCGCTGCCAGCGATCACACATGTATCCCCTATCCACAGGAGGGGATACATGTCTTTTGTAGGACACGCTGTAGGTCGCATTTTTTGGGGAGGGCGGACGCTGTTTGGCGTTCCCTACAGGGGGGGGCTGTATGGCGTTCCCTACAGGGGGGCTGTAGGGCGTTCCCTACAGGGGGGGGCTGTATGGCGTTCCCTACAGGGGGGGGCTGTAGGGCGTTCCCTACAGGGGGGCTGTATGGCGTTCCCTACAGGGAGGGGGGCTGTATGGCGTTCCCTACAAGGAGGGGGCAGTATGGCGTTCCCTACAGGGGGGGCTGTATGGCGTTCCCTACAGGGGGGGCTGTATGGTGTTCCCTACAGGGGGGGCTGTATGGCGTTCCCTACAAGGGGGGGGGCTGTATGGCGTTCCCTACAGGGGGGGGCTGTATGGTGTTCCCTACAGGGGGGGGGCTGTATGGCGTTCCCTACAGGGGGGGCTGTATGGCGTTCCCTACAGAGGGGGGGGCTGTATGGCGTTCTCTACAGGGGGGGCTGTATGGCGTTCTCTACAGGGGGGCTGAATGGCGTTATCTACAGGGGGGGGCTGTAAAAAAGGCACTATCTACAGGGGGGGTTCTGTGACACCCAGGGGAGGGGGGCCCCAGTCAAAAGTTTGCTGTGGGGCCCAGTCTTTCCTAGTTACACCCCTGAGGCTGCGGTTGTAATCTTCATAAAGAGAAACCGCAGCAGCAGCCGTCAAGAAATATAGTCTGGGTAAAGAAAATAATAAATAGGATATTGAGCTATAAAATAATAAAGAATGGCAGGGTGGATAGGTTATACACATGGCTTATTTAAATACCAAAAGCATCTTATAGAATAGTGTGCTCAGAGGTGAAGAGCACATAAATACAAGCTGACCAGCCAGATGGAGGTCAAGTGAGTCTAAGCAGAGATGCTGGGAAAATATATATACGCAGTTTTAATTATTTCGATAAAGAAGATGTCCAAAAGGTCAAAGAAACGCTGCAAAAGTGAACCCCTCATTGAGGCCACCCGGACTAAGTGATCCCAAACGATGGATCCAGCGTGCCTCCTCCTGAAGCAATCTACGATCCAAATTGCCCGCTCTAGGGTCAAGCTTAATCTGAGCAATACCCCAGAATTGTAATGAGCGAATATCCCCGCCATGTATAAAACGAATGTGTCTGGACAGTGGTGTATCATCATTATGATTAATGGTACTCAGATGTTTCGAAATTCTCCTCCTTAACACCTGTATAGTTTTACCCACATAAAGCTTAGGGCACGGGCACTTTGCTACATAGATTACGCCTTTGCTCTGGCAGTTGATGAATTGTCTAACTTGGTAGGACCTACCATCAAGTGGGTTAGTAAATTGCTTGACAGTAGGCATAAGGTAACAAAAAGAGCATCGACCACATGGATAGGAACCAATAGCCGATGATTTCAGCCAAAATTTTGGTGCAACAGTAGATCTAGCGTGATGGCTATGCACCAAATAGTCACGCAGGTTCCTACCTCTGCGGTAAGTAATGCTGGGGGTAGGAGGGACCACATCCTGAAGGTCAGGGACGGCCAAGAGAACTGGCCAGTGTCGACACAGGATCTCACGAACTTGTTGAGAACCAGTGTCGAAAGTACCAATACATCGGATGTTGGTCGATCCCATAGACTTGATGGTGGTCGAAGATTGTTGAGCATCCTGGGGTTTTCGTTCACACAACAATTCCTATCTATCTGTGGCCCTTGCCCTGGCATATGCTCTATGTAGCCACTTTCTAGGGTAACCACGTGCCAAGAATTTGGAGAAAAGTCCATCACACTCCAATTGAAAGGACCGCTCATCGGAGCAGTTCCTTTTGGCCCAGAGGTATTGCCCTATAGGGATACCCTTCTTTAGAGCGGGAGGATGGAAACTTTCCCAATGTAATAGACTATTAGTTGATGTTGGTTTCTGTGAGATATCAGTGTGGACACCACCAGCAGGGTCCAGGGAGATTTTAAGGTCCAAGAAAGTAATTTCTTCTTCATGTATAACGTGAGTGAATTTCATGCCCACCTGATTGTCATTAAGCGTGGCATGAAATCGTGAAATAAAATTAAATCGCCGTCCCATAGGAGGAAAATATCGTCGATATATCTCCCCCAGAAAAGAATATGACAGGTGTAAGAAGCTAACTTATCAGAAAAAACTATGGTGTCTTCCCACCATCCCAAAAATACATTTGCATATGTTGGTGCACAGACGTTGCCCATGACCGTTCCTTTTATCTGTTGATAACATTTTTGGTCAAATAGAAAATAATTGTGTGTCAAAAGAAATTTAAGTAGAGACAGTAAAAATGTATTGTGTGCATGAAATTGAGTGCCCTTTGTGCTCAAAAAATGTGCAACAGCAGTGAGGCCAAATTTATGTTCAATGTTGGTGTAAAGAGATTCCACATCAATACTAGCAATAAGTGTGGAGGGAGTTACGTGAATCTCCTGGATCCTGTTGATGGTGTCCTTAGTATCTTTCAGGAATGATGGCAGAGAAGTGACGAAAGGGGAAAGGATCTCGTCAAGATACATGCTGATACCCTGAGTAAGGCTGTCATTGCCTGACACAATAGGCGTGCCGGGAATTGGGCGGGATGCCTTATGGATTTTAGGCAGAGCGTAAAAGCTCGCCAACGTAGGACAAGGATTATAAATCCGTTTAAATTCCTCGCTGGTGATCATGCTCGGTGTCTTTGCCTCATCAAGTAGCGTGCGCAGATCCTTAAGAAAAAGATCAGTGGGCTTTTTTTCAAGAATGATGTAAGTGGTGATATCATCCAATAATCTGTGAGCCATAGCAACATAATCGTCCAGATTCATAACCACAATATTCCCCCCTTTGTCAGAGGGTTTGATGGTAATTTGGTAATTGTTGCAAAGTTCGTCTAGTGCCACCCTTTCTGGCTCGCTGAGGTTAGCGAGTGCTCTAGTTCTATCCAATTTGATTCTTTTCAGGTCTGCGCATACCAACTTGACGAAAACATCTATGTGGGCATATTGTGAGAATGGTGGAGTCAGCTTGGACTTAGGACGCAGCGAGGAAATGGGACCAATAGCTGCAATGGGCCCAACTTCATTTTCATACAGGAGAGTTTCAAGATCTCTGAGTGTGTTAGCTTCGGCCCTATCAATATCCCCCGTGCTTAATGCATTGTTTTTAAAATACTTATGTAGGGCCACTTTTCTGGCAAATAGATTCACATCCTTAGTCCAGACAAATTCGTCGAATAAAGGAGTAGGGGTAACGGATAGGCCTCTACGCAGTAGTGTCAATTGAGAGTCATTTAGGTGAACGGAGGATATGTTATACACCTGCATTTCGTCACTTCTAGTTGGAACAGTGGGAATAGATGGTGGTACCATTAGCCCAGGTTCCACCTGGGGTTGGCAGTTCCTAAAAAAGGAAATGTGTTGAGGGGTCCACTAATGTTGTTGGTAATGCCAGTAGGGCATCTTGTAATAGTAGAGTTTTGGCTGGAGGTACTGCCAGTTGTTCGAGGGGTTGATGGTATAGTTGAGGTAGCAGCAACTGCTGGTACAGAAAAGGCTGATAATAAGGAGGGATTGGAAGTAATGGTAGGAGTCGGATTTGACTGGCATTTCGTGTTTGATGTAGTCTGTACAGTACTCCTTTTATCGGAATTAAATCTGTTGTTTTTTATTTCGCGTTTAGTGCCCAATCTAGAGCCGGGGGAACGCACAGATTCGTCGTTACCAGATACCTCTGAGTCAGAAATATCTGTGAAGACGTGTACACGTTTAGGAGCAAAATGTGACTGTGTTCTATAAGTATCGAAATCTCTACGATCTCTAACGTACTTGCGATGCTTCCTCTCTTTTATCTCAGCTTGTAACTTTTCAATATTTTTTTGTAATTGAGTTTCGCAGTTATTGAATTCACTTAGAGTATTGAATCCCTGAATATCCCCAATTTCCTTCTCCAACTGAAGAGCAGTTTTATTATGATCACGTTTTTCAAAGTCCAAGATATATTGTAAGAGTCGTAAGGAGCTCTCTGTGAGTATCTCCTCCCAGCCCCTAACAAATTCTGCATCACTACGATAAGAATTGGGGGTGATGTTAATGCGGAGCCCCCTATATACAATTTTCTGTTGTATATAGGTCTCTTAAAGGGGCAGCGCGCGCACCGGACCTCATGGACAAACTTTGACCCGTGAGTACCCTGGACTATAAGAGGGGTCCAGCCCCCTAGTTCTATACCTGAGCGTTGTTGTGTTCCCTATAGTTTATCTATGTGATGACCTCCTAGTGTGTTTCCTGTTCCAGTCCCTGTTCCTGTACCTATACCTGTTTCCAGTTCTTGTTCCTAGCAATCCATCCCTTCCTGGTCTAGCCCTGAGCTGTGCCAAAGTCGTGCCGTGCTGCATCCACGTCTGACGTGCTTCACCTCGCCTGACATCTGCCTGCTACCTAAGTCCCAGCCGAGCCTGCCTTGCTGCTGTCTGAGCTGCCACAGGTACCTATAGAACTATAGACCCTCACCTGCTCCCTGTTGGCCAGCTGCCTTACCGCCAAGGCGGTACGGCCCAGTGGGTCCGCAGACCCTTCGTGACACAATGACTGTGGCTGGCATGTGTGTTAGTGTCAATGAACTCTCCATTTCGACAAATTTCTGCGTACACCCCTGTACTGTAGGTAAATCTGTTAACAATAGTGATTTCTCATGTGCATAGTCCTCTTACCCAGCTCGTGCTGTCCTGGGTTGTCGGATATCTCCATCACATACATCTTGAGCCCAAGGTAACTCTTGCCGATGCTGTAGACACGAGTGATATTTGGGCAGTCCTCATTAACTTTCTTCATCAGCTGAAAAGACAATTTCACATTAAACAGACATTATATAATCGACAATTCGGACTGACTTTCCGGACTCTCGACATATAATAGACATTTCAGGCTCTCTCAGATGACTTTACCGACTCTCGACAGATAATCTGGATTTGTTTGGCTGATACTCCATTTATGGTATGAAAGGTCCATCAGACATTATAATAGAGAATCCCTACTGGGGTTGTATATTAGACTGTTATTACAATATGGCTGTCTGTCCATCAGTTGGACATCCACCAGCAGGCCACCATGTTATGTGTACAGCCGGCTTCCATCTGTACTGTCCACAGTCGTTGTGTCTTGTTGATAATCACCTTACGCATCTCCTTGTAGTTGTGGTGTTTAAACTCCAGCTTGTCGGTCGGCTGTGGTTCCTGTTCCCACATGAAGACTGTGTTTGGATCTGTGTGAAAAAGCCACAACCTCACATTAACCCTGTCTTCTCCAAGCCCACACCCCGTCCTCATGTGCTCGCACACTAAGGACACAGTTGCTGAGTGCCCCTACTTTCTAGGGAAACTTTTACTGTATTTTTGATGATCAGCAAAGTTTTCGAAAGTTTTTTCACTTTATGGAAATGTCCCTCTTTTCTCAGTAACTTTAGGAGAAAATAATATCTATGACAAACAATTTTGTTGATCCTTGTAATTGGGTCCTTGAAAGTAAACCCTGGGGTGTATTGAAGGAGAGGTATTCCCCAGGTTATACTTCCAATCCCAGTCATCACCAGTGCATCATCTATTGACGAGCTTTAATAAACCTTCCTTTCCTTTCACTTGGCCTCGTAAATACCCTGACGGCCATCTTTGATTTTCTGCTGAGCTACTGAGGTGACCACCTCTGGTACCCATAGATTAAAGAGCTGCAATAGTGGTCACCTCCCTGAGACCCTCCAGAGGAGCACTGGAGCCCAGGGGAAGGTAATTACAGTAGATTTCCTGTCCACTAGATCTCTCCACCGCTCACATTGTCTTGTTTTTGGCCTGAGATGTTATGGAGAAGGCTCTTGTAAAGGTCACAGTCAGGAGGAGATATTTTAGGATATACCTGAAGTGATTACACACCTGGAAGAGGACATCCCAGAATCTCTGCTCTCAAGCAGATGGTGCCGTTCTCGAACCACGTCTGTGGATTGATCCTGATGTATCGTCCAACCATGGGAGCGGGCAGCTTGTTCAGCACTGGAGTATCGGGGTCTTGATTGGCTTTAAAAATCTAAAAAGATGGTTATATCATTGTTTGTCCTATTACAAATCTAAGGCGGCCAAGGTGCCAGTGCAGTAAGACACTCCAGCTGAAGTTGAACTCATCCCTCCTCACCATTGGTGGTGTGAACCTGCAGGGACTTCTCTACATACAATGCAGCAATAGCAAACAAGGGAGCGAAGAATTGGTCCCATTTTTCTCCTACAAGGAACTGAATTGGGGGGGGGGGGGGGGTAAGAACCTGACTGTCTAGTTCCTGTATGGGGGGGGGGGTCGCATTAACTAGCTCCAAGCTGGAAGCCTCATTGATATCCACATGAAATAATGTGGACCCCACAAAATTATGTCATTTTTTTTGGGATTGGTTTCAACAGGTGTACTCTCAATACAGGACAAGTGGGGAAAGACGAAAGAACATTTGCTCACCTGTCAACTGCTCAACCAAAATAGAGCCCCCCCCCAACCTCCGGTCCATGTCACCATGCTTTCCTAGTTAGCAGAAGCACCTGGTGCTTGTTCACTCACCTCCCTGAAGTCCTCATGGCCCTCAGTTGCCTCCCCTCTGTGACGTAATTGTAGTGTAGATAGACCTCCCTAATAGTAACAACATCATGCCGAACTGTAGTTTATTGTTTTGGGGCTTTTTGTGCCCCTCCAACATATTGTCAGCATTCCTCATAGAAACCAAAGCAGCCCACTCTTGTGGCCAGTGCCGATCAGGACTCCACACCCTATGAGCCCAAGGTCATTCTTTCCTGACCTTCAAAACTAGAAAAATACCGCCTTAAAAACGTGTTAATCAAGAAGTGCGATGCTCGTTGCAGGGACACGGTTCTGCTGGGCCATACACCGCCTGATCATGGTCTGACCTTGTGAGCGGGCGATGAGGGCCTCATATTATAGAGAACTCCACAATACTCCTACTGTCTCATAGAAAGATGGCGTTAATGGTGATCAATGATGTCCCACCAATGGTGAATAATGGGGTCCAATGACCATAATGTTAGTAGATTGATGTGACCGCCGTGTTTAGTCAGATGTCTGGTGTATAATGACTCATCACATGACTGGTTCCAGCAAGATGGGCCCAGATGCAGCGAAACAAGAGCGAAAGATCCCGAAGAAACAGTGACAGCGAGAAGTGACCCGCAGAGCAGATTTCCTTTAGCCTGGAGACATCATTGGTCACTGATTTCTGCTCGGACTTGAAGATTTGCAGCTACAGTCAATATGACCGCCCTCGCTTCTCTCACCCAACTTTCCTAAATGGTCTAATTATATCATGACATCTGCAGAGGGTCTAGTTATATCATGACATCTGCGGAGGGTCTGGTTATATCATGACATCTGCGGAGGGTCTAGTTATAACATGATATCTGCAGAAGGTCTAGTTATTGCATGATATCTGAACAGGGTCCAGTTGTATCAGGATATCCACACAGGATCTAGTTACAATATTTCATGATATCCGCAGAGGGTGTAGTTATATCATGATATCCGCAGAGGGTATAGTTATATCATGATATCTCCAGAGGGTCTAGTTATATCATGATATCTGCGGAGGGTCTAGATATGTCATGAACAGGGTGTAGTTGTATCATAATATCCGCACAGGGTGTAGTTAAATGATATCTGCAGAGGGTGTAGTTATACCATGATATCTCTGGAGGTTATTACATAATATCTGCACAGGGTCTAGTTATATCAGGATATCCGCACAGGGTCTAGTTATATCAGGATATCCGCACAGGGTCTAGTTATATCAGGATATCTGCAGATGGTCTAGTTATATCAGGATATCTGCAGAGGGTCTAGTTATATCAGGATATCCGCACAGGGTCTAGTTATATCAGGATATCCGCACAGGGTCTAGTTATATCAGGATATCCGCACAGGGTCTAGTTATATCAGGATATCTGCAGAGGGTCTAGTTATATCAGGATATCCGCACAGGGTCTAGTTATATCAGGATATCCACACAGGGTCTAGTTATATCAGGATATCCGCAGAGGGTCTAGTTATATCAGGATATCCACACAGGGTCTAGTTATATCAGGATATCCGCACAGGGTCTAGTTATATCAGGATATCCACACAGGGTCTAGTTATATCAGGATATCTGCAGAGGGTCTAGTTATATCAGGATATCTGCGGAGGGTCTAGTTATTGCATAATATCTGAACAGGGTCTAGTTATATCAGGATATCCACACAGGGTCTAGTTATATCAGGATATCCGCACAGGGTCTAGTTATATCAGGATATCCACACAGGGTCTAGTTATATCAGGATATCTGCGGAGGGTCTAGTTATATCAGGATATCCACACAGGGTCTAGTTATATCAGGATATCCACACAGGGTCTAGTTATATCAGGATATCTGCGGAGGGTCTAGTTATATCAGGATATCCGCACAGGGTCTAGTTATATCAGGATATCCACACAGGGTCTAGTTCTATCAGGATATCTGCGGAGGGTCTAGTTATATCAGGATATCCGCACAGGGTCTAGTTATATCAGGATATCCACACAGGGTCTAGTTATATCAGGATATCTGCAGAGGGTCTAGTTATATCAGGATATCCACACAGGGTCTAGTTATATCAGGATATCTGCGGAGGGTCTAGTTATTGCATAATATCTGAACAGGGTCTAGTTATATCAGGATATCCGCACAGGGTCTAGTTATATCAGGATATCTGCGGAGGGTCTAGTTATTGCATAATATCTGAACAGGGTCTAGTTATATCAGGATATCCGCACAGGGTCTAGTTATATCAGGATATCCGCACAGGGTCTAGTTATATCAGGATATCTGCGGAGGGTCTAGTTATTGCATAATATCTGAACAGGGTCTAGTTATATCAGGATATCCGCACAGGGTCTAGTTATATCAGGATATCCGCACAGGGTCTAGTTATATCAGGATATCTGCGGAGGGTCTAGTTATTGCATAATATCTGAACAGGGTCTAGTTATATCAGGATATCCACACAGGGTCTAGTTATATCAGGATATCCGCAGAGGGTCTAGTTATATCAGGATATCCACACAGGGTCTAGTTATATCAGGATATCTGCAGAGGGTCTAGTTATATCAGGATATCCACACAGGGTCTAGTTATATCAGGATATCTGCGGAGGGTCTAGTTATTGCATAATATCTGAACAGGGTCTAGTTATATCAGGATATCCGCACAGGGTCTAGTTATATCAGGATATCTGCGGAGGGTCTAGTTATTGCATAATATCTGAACAGGGTCTAGTTATATCAGGATATCTGCGGAGGGTCTAGTTATTGCATAATATCTGAACAGGGTCTAGTTATATCAGGATATCCGCACAGGGTCTAGTTATATCAGGATATCCGCACAGGGTCTAGTTATATCAGGATATCTGCGGAGGGTCTAGTTATTGCATAATATCTGAACAGGGTCTAGTTATATCAGGATATCCGCACAGGGTCTAGTTATATCAGGATATCCGCACAGGGTCTAGTTATATCAGGATATCTGCGGAGGGTCTAGTTATTGCATAATATCTGAACAGGGTCTAGTTATATCAGGATATCCACACAGGGTCTAGTTATATCAGGATATCTGCAGAGGGTCTAGTTATATCAAGATATCCGCAGAGGGTCTAGTTATATCAGGATATCCGCAGAGGGTCTAGTTATATCAGGATATCCACATACATAACATGATATCTGCGGAGGGTCTAGATATATCATGAAATACGCCTGAAAACTCTGCGTGTGAACATTCCCTTATCAGGAAGGTTTGTCATTCAGGACTCTAAGAAAGCTGGGTGATAACTATCAATCAGATATCACAACCGGGTGAATATGATGAATTAAGATCCAGAGAGCTCCATCCCGAGCAGCGAGTATTGGCTATAGTGAGACAGGCGGGACGCACAAGGGTTAATGGTTCCCAGGCCGTTTTCCAGCCAAAATCATCAGAAGTTCGAGTGTCTTTGGCCACTGCACAATTTTCACTCCAGGAACGGGAAATATTCCAAGGAAAGTAACACATGGAGGAGCCGCCGAGCCCAGAGCAAACATCGCGTGGAGAGGGGTTATGTGTCTTCTCAACGCACATAAACCAAGACCTGACCGCGAGTGGGGGGGTCAATCTATATAGGGCTCGGGACCACTGACAAGGACGCATATCGTCTGATTAAAGGGATATAAACTTTCGTGTAAATAAAGACTTAAAACAAGAGAAGGTTCTTCTGGATGTTTCTATTTTGCACTGTTTTCCAGTTCTCTGGATGCAGCCTGTAGTGTAAAGAATGGTGGATGTCATGGCTTCATAAATATGCATAAGCATTGGATTACCTGTGTAAAGTTTAGTAAGTATAGATAGAAACATAAATAAAAAAATCAATTGTTATATAGAGTCATGTCTAGGTGCAAAAACCAGAATGAAAACCTCCATTCTTTACACTGCAGGCTGCATCCAGACAACTGGAAAAGGAGCAAAATTCCGTTAAAATATTGTTTTTCTTTTAAGGTTTCTATAAGTTTACAGCCCCTTTAAGGAGACGCCGCGGGACGAGATCCGTGTCTTTGTTCCTGGTCTATAAATGTTTGGCAGGATTTTCTTGTTTCATGTCATGGAGTCCTGGAAAGAACCTCCGGAGCGGTGCCGGGAGCCGATCCAGCAGCTGCCTCATCGTATATCACAGGCCCAGCGCTGTGTAAGGAGAGATCCTGTATTATACTTACTGGGATTTCTACATATTACATACGTGTTACATACATGTTACCTGCACATGGGGGCAATCACCATAGCTAAATCAAACTGCATCCTTAGGGCCCCTGCAGCATTGTCAGTCCTGGGACAGACATAACATCGGGTCCCAATTCCTGTGTGGGACTATTCGGCACAAGGCTTTCCCTCCTTAAAGGGGTTGTCCAGTATTAGCAAAACCTAGCTGCTTTCTTCCAAAAACAGCGCCACACCTGTCCACAGGTTGTATGTGGTATTGCAGCCTCATTTATTTCCATAGCTGCAGTGTTTCCGAAAGACAGCAGCCATGTTTTCCTTATCCCAGACAACCCCTTTAATGGGCTCCATACTGTAGAGGCAGAAAAACAACTCCTATTATGGGGTCAGAATGGCCCATCAGAGGGTCCCCTAACATGTGAGGTCCCGCAGTGGACAACTCCATCTGAAGCCGGCAGAGCGGGTCTTTATTGACCATATATTATACTAATACGGGGTCTTCACAAGCGGTTTATGTGTTACGTCCTTTGTGTAGCCAATCACGAGGGTCTCCCTTTCTGTACAGCATAAAAGTGAATCCATGGACATACAGAGGATCCCCATCATCTCGGGTTGTAGTTCTCGCTTGTAGCTCATAGGAGTGAATGTTAGACAAACACCCTCCTAAAGGGGCGATGTGGTTTAGAATTTCCCTATAGGCAATTCCAAGTTAATAGAGCCCACCCTTGTTTGGGACCCCTTCTCTATGAGTGGAGGGCACAAGAGCCAAAGAGCCCGCGCCTGCCAGTGCATTTTGTAAATGGCCATTGCTTTTAATGGGTGTTGTGTAATTCTTAAAGGGGTTGTCTAGGATTACAAAAAACATGGCTTCTTTCTACCAAAAGCAGCGCCACACCTGTCCATGGGTTATGTCTGGTATTGCAGCTCGGCTCTATTCAAGTATGTGGGGATTAGCTGCAATACCATACACAACCTGTGGACAGGAGTGGCGCTGTATTTGTAAGTAAGCAGGTATGTTTTTCTAATCTTGCAAGGAAAATGATCGCTGGCTGTCAGGGTGACAGCTGACCAGTAGCAGGACCCCCACAACTTATTAATAATGGCATTAGTCGGATATATGAAGAGGATTGGGGGGGGGGGGGGGTCTTATGGCCAAGCAGTGTTATACAGAGGATGCAAAAATAATCAATCCCTATACTGGTGCCCATAGGACTCCAGCACCATGTGACGTTATGATGTCATCACATGATGGGAGTGACTTCTTTATTATGTATCACATCAGATTCTATGGTGAGATCCAGCAGCTCGTGACATCACTGACGGGTTGTAGAGTTTTTGCATCAGGCCCCAGGAGCTTCCGCCTTCCCCGCACTGTTTTTGGAGAACACACAAGGTCTCATTATATATAACTCTGCCCCATGATGTATGTAAAGTCCATATAATGGCCACAGATATGATGCAGGTCTTGTCGCGCCAGGCGGTCTGCATCGTGTATTTGCTTTACGTGCCCGTCCAGATGTTCTCAGACTCCATGAAACCTTCATCATCATCATCATCATCATCATCCCTGATGTTCCTCCTGTCCCAAGTCTACATTAAACACATTGAGTTTATATTAAGGAGCTACCGGGAGGACTGGACATTATCCCAGAAGCACAAATCCTGCAAAGACAAGAAGGGATGGCAGGCACGGGCTCAGCGCTGCCAATGAAAGCTCCTGCCCAGGCCTTGCCCCAGAATAACCTCAACTCAAGCCAGAAACGCGTAAGTAGAAGATGAAAAGAGCCATTGACTCTGAGAAGACAGATGCACGGCTTATATAACACTGGGGTATGAAATATCCATCACCCCAACCTTATAAATCCAGGGACACATATAACCCCACACAGTTACCAAGCCCTCAAAATAACAAGTCAGGAGTCTAAATGACCAGAACCCACCCCCGAAAGATGCCCCCTCATGTGTGATCGCCCGCACACCCCGGTTTCCCTTCTATGTATGACCAATGGAGACAACAGGAATACATGAAAGTCTCGTGTCCATGCAAATTTAATCTGATTTTCATGTGACCTTCATGCAACAATCATGGGGCGCCCCCAGGGGCATAGACAGCTGTAGGGGGTGCAGAGGTAACAGTCACATCCAGGCCCTGGAGCTGAAAGGGGCCCAAATCCTCCTCAGCCGCATAAGAAGACACCAGTATTATAAAGGATATATAGCAGGTGGGGGGCCCGGTTATCAATTTTGCATTGGGGCCCCTGGAGCTTCAAGTTTTGCCTCTGGGTGCCCCAAAGGTCGGTGTGCAGCTCCAGACTCGTCAGTCCTTACTGGGTCCCCTGTGTCCTGACCATCACTTCATATTCATATGTTTGTTATAACCATCACTTTATATGCTAAAAACAGCCGTCCATCACATCAGCACTACTATCACCCCCATCATCCTGAAGGGATTCTCTGCAGCAATTCCAGGCGGATTCACGATCTGTCAACATTCGAAAAGTTTTATAAACTTAACAAAGTCCATAAAGGAGGAGATCACATCTGTGAGTTATTAAGAGTCTTCTCGTATCCAAGACTCCTCAACCCCACAAGACGTCTCCATCCTGGTGGCCACGCGAAGCTCCTCAATACACAAAGACACGAAATCCACGTAGTAAGTCAAAAGTTACAAATATACGGAAGATTATCCCGACCCCCTGACACTGCTCATCTCAGGCACAACTATAGGAACTGGCAAAGCTCCAACCATCTCAATCGACACCCAAAATAGTTTCACAGATGTTTAATATAAAGTTTTTGGGCTTCCTAATCCAGGAGATGTCCCCTCAGGTACTTCAGACATCAGGTCACCAGAATTAGGGACCTTCATTAAAGATCTGACGGGGGATGCAGTATTACACAGCACCTGATGAATTCAACGGGGCCACCATTATCATACACGGTCCCACCAAGTTCTCCAGAGCTCTCCACACTTGGTTGATGGGACTCCTGTCTATGATGTTCATAAATCCCCAGTCCTGATGGGATATTCCCTATAATAAGATTTATGAAGCCGAGCACCTCCGATCTCTTTCGTACTTTCCAGTGTGACCGGACAGTGGACCACATCTAGGAGGTGACTACTCAACCCATGGTGAAGTGTCCACCACAGACCTTGTGCCATCTCTATTGTTCTGTACAGAGAAGTTGTTCTTGGTTTTTCTTACATAAACCATATTCCCCTCAGAATAATGGGGCACTTCTACAAGTTCACGTCTCTGGGGGTTATAAGAGGCCACAGAGAGAACCGTCGAGATCAGCAGAAATATAAATAACCGAGGGCAGCAGCAACTCGAAGCTCTCCAGTCAGGGAACCAGCCCAAGTCCCAGAGCAGCCCACCCACCCCCCATCACAAACATGTCCTGTCTACACTCCAAGACTGAATCAGAAGCAGACCTGACTGTGCAGAGTAATATCATTGTGACCTACATACAGATATAATCTAATATAAAATAGTACCAATTTGATAGACTTGTTTTTGTTCTGTTAAATTATAGGTTTACTGCCTGAGATGAACGATTAAAATAAATTTTAATTGATAATCATTAAAATGGGCCCTTAAAGCCAAATATAACAGGCTCCATCATACGGTCAGCAGCAGAGACATGGCCTAAAAGGCAATAGGTAGCATTCACCCCCAGACCAGTCTCTCCTATTATATTATATTCGCTGAACCACAATAATTGAATGATAGTTGCGCTGTACCACGCTACACCATGCGCTACACCGCGCTAGTCCGGCTCGTTCAGCCAAGTATAATAATATGGTCAGCAATCGAGATCAAGACCTCCGGTGAAAAGTAGCATGCACCTCGTTGCCAAGTTGCTGACCCACATTCACTCAATGTTTCTTGTGCTATATCGTGTTAATCCTACGCGTTTCTGCACCACCAGTATTTGTGGAGCATCATCAGGGATTATTAGTATTACAAATTGTTGTTCCACATAATTGCCGGATCGCACAGTTGTGTGCTTAATAAACCTCCCGGCCCGTGCACGACCAAGGTGTACTAGTCGCATACGAGCCGGCGAGGTGCCGGTCTTTTAAACGACTTTAGCCCTCCTCCTGCAGAGACATGCCCACGGCCCACCGCCAATCCAGATACGACACGTCACTAATGACCTGTCAGGACTGCGGCGCGCCTCCCTGTATCGGCAGCCAATCAGGTGTAGTCAAGACGCCCAGCGTCCCTAGTAACAATGGAGATCCAAAAAGCAGATCTATTAATCAACATGGGGAAACAATACTGAAACATAAGAGGCAATCCCAGCGCAGAACATCACTGTGCTCACGGCCCAGCACTCTATACAGTACTATTCTTTCTTGACCAGAGTATTACGTGTACACCATTTACGGTGTTGACACATTATTAGCGTCTGGTTGTCATAGCAACCAGTACAGCTACATACATATTTCACTACAGATGTCAATTAACCAGGGAATTGAGTTACTATGGTGGGCAGGCTCAATTGGGCATACACCCTACTAATGTTAAATCTCCATCAGAGATTAAGATGATTATGAGTATGCTCTTCAAAATATATGACCGCCCACATATATATTAAATTAGAGGCAATCGCTGTGCCTAAGGCCTCACACTATATAGAGCGTTATTAAATTCTCCAACGGTATAATATACACCATTGAACATAGTGTTGGTATCTGGTTGTCGCGGCAAACATCTCAGCCACACAACTTATTGCACTATTTATGCCTCTTTACTATGGTGGGTAGACACAATTAAATATGCACCCTCCTGATGATACATCTATAACAATGGCCCCCATTAAGGAATTGAATGAACAAGGGTATATTACTCTAATTTATCACCGCCTCTACATATATGGATAATAGTCAAATCACTTGACGTGCATGAGTCTCCGAACTAGCGGTTCCTACATTGATACATAGAATGAAAAATCAGATTAAAGGATAAATCAATTGGTCCGATATTACTTTGATCAAGGACCCTACAATTGTCACAGAAAACATGCATACGAGATCTGTTCATTAAGGCCCAGGGGAGTGATGGTGCGCAGCCGAAAAATCCACTGCGCCTCTTTTTGAAGGATAATTTTGTTCATATCCCCACCTCTCATTGTAGGTCTCATATGTTCAAAACCTTGGAATCTGAGACAAGAACTGTCCCCATTATGAAATTCCCATACATGACGAGATATCGGGGTATCCTCCTTCCTTCTACAGTCCCCTATATGATCCCGGATCCTCCTCCTGAACTCTCTGATGGTTTTACCAATATACTGTTTCTCGCATACACATGTGATCAAGTATCTGCTTTTTGGATCTCCATTGTTACTAGGGACGCTGGGCGTCTTGACTACACCTGATTGGCTGCCGATACAGGGAGGCGCGCCGCAGTCCTGACAGGTCATTAGTGACGTGTCGTATCTGGATTGGCGGTGGGCCGTGGGCATGTCTCTGCAGGAGGAGGGCTAAAGTCGTTTAAAAGACCGGCACCTCGCCGGCTCGTATGCGACTAGTACACCTTGGTCGTGCACGGGCCGGGAGGTTTATTAAGCACACAACTGTGCGATCCGGCAATTATGTGGAACAACAATTTGTAATACTAATAATCCCTGATGATGCTCCACAAATACTGGTGGTGCAGAAACGCGTAGGATTAACACGATATAGCACAAGAAACATTGAGTGAATGTGGGTCAGCAACTTGGCAACGAGGTGCATGCTACTTTTCACCGGAGGTCTTGATCTCGATTGCTGACCATATTATTATACTTGGCTGAAAGAGCCGGACTAGCGCGGTGTAGCGCATGGTGTAGCGTGGTACAGCGCAACTATCATTCAATTATTGTGGTTCAGCGAATATAATATAATAGGAGAGACTGGTCTGGGGGTGAATGCTACCTATTGCCTTTTAGGCCGTGTCTCTGCTGCTGACCGTATGATGGAGCCTGTTATATTTGGCTTTAAGGGCCCATTTTAATGATTATCAATTAAAATTTATTTTAATCGTTCATCTCAGGCAGTAAACCTACATACAGATATACTACGGTTACATCAATCTGCAGATGTATGGAAATATATACAAAATAATAACGATGATGTTCCATCTACATTGCCAAAAATAACCAAAAATCACATGGAAATTTACTCCACGACAGGGGATCATCCCATCAAAACGGATTCACGTACTAATATGAGATTGTCTAGAAGTCAGCTGTCTCATCATAGGTTCAGGATGCTGCTCTATCACTCCCCATGCTTTACACTGCAACTTTGCTCTATAAAGCAAGAACTATGACCAATAACTCCAGCTTTGCTGCATTGTTTATTGGAATCTGAGACAGTCTGAAATCTACCTCCTATCTCATCAGAGATTTAGGCTGCTTCCATTGCCACTCTCAATGCTTTACACTGCAGGTTTGCTTGTTCAGTTCGGCTGCTGTGTATCAGAACAAAATCAGAAGTCAGTATAAGGACAGAGTATAAACGGCAAAAAACTAAACAGAAAAGGAGTTTCAATAAGGCTGGGTTCACACGTGGCGGAATTTCACTTAAATTCCGCTGCGGACACTCCGCAGCGTTAATCCGCAGCGGAGCCGTTTGTCCATTGACTTCCACTTTAATTTAGCAGTGTTCGTTTAGACGATGCGTAAAATTCCGCTGCGGAGCATAGGCTGCGGAGCGGAATTTGGTGTCTGCAGCATGCAATGGATGTTGCGGACCAGTGGCGGACTGGTTGCGGACTCATGGCGGAATTTCTCCATTGACTTCAATGGAGATTCTAATTTCCGCAATGAAGTCCGCAGCTGTCATGCACATGTCATGTGTGCTGCGGATGCGTCTTGCTTTTTTAACTTGACATTTCTTCATTCTGGCTGGACCTATGTATTTCTAGGTCTACAGCCAGACTGAGGAAGTCAATGGGGCTCCCGTAATGACGGGAGCGTTGCTAGGAGACGTCTGTAAATAGTCACTGTCCAGGGTGCTGAAAGAGTTAAGCGATCGGCAGTAACTGTTTCTGCACCCTGGACAGTGACTACCGATCCCAATATACAGCTACGTGTAAAAAAAATTGAAGTTCATACTTACCGAGAACTCCCTGCTTCTGTCTCCAGTCCGGCCTCCCAGGATGACGTTTCAGTCTAAGTGACGGCTGCAGCCAATCACAGGCCAATAACAGGCTGCAGCGGTCACATGGACTGCCGCGTCATCCAGGGAGGTCGGCTGGATGCCGAAGGAGGGACGCGTCACCAAGACAACGGCCGGTAAGTATGAATTTCTTTGACTTTCACAAGGGAAAGTGCTGTCCCTTCTCTCTATCCTGCACTGATAGGGAGAAGGGAAGTACTTTTACCGCAGTCCGCAGCAGCTAGTCCGCATCAATTTACTGCACATTTGTGCAGATCCGCAGCAGAATCTGCAACGCAGATTCTGTGCGGCATTGATGTGGACAGTTGAGGAGGAAATCCGCCACGTGCCCTAAGAGGGAGAAGCCTAAATAAGATGGAGGTTAGTATTTTTGGGGGAGGAGCATCAACACGGGGTGGAGCCTGAAAAAATTGTATCAATAGCCTGAAGAATCTGGTCCTAGATTAGAAGGAGTGTTCAAGGTTTTTTAGGCTTTGTATGGTGGCATTATTGGAACACTGGTAGATTTATTGGAGCATTGACCGGCAGTATTATTGTTTGGGATCTGCCAGGTACTTCATCTAGGTATACTCCTGGGATTAATCAGTCCACACCTGAGGCCAGACCTGTTCGACTGACACCATCTCCCACCAACCAGGGTGGCAGGCTCAGGAGTGGGAGAGCCTATCGCGGCCTGGTCTGTCGGAGTTAGCTCCGCCCCCTGTCCTTTATTACCTGCCCTGTTCTCTCCCTCAGTGCTTGTAATTCTTTTGCATTCCTGGCCCCACTGCTGCTTGCTCCAGCCTGCTTCTGCCGTGCTTCTGCCTTGCTGCAGTTCTGCTTGACCTGCTTTGCTTTGCCCCTGGCTTGCTTCTGTCTCCGTGCCTGCTCGGGTGTACTCACTTCGTCCTGGTCCTGACTGTTCGTTCGCCGCTCCGTTTCCTCGTGGCGTTCCGTGGCTACTGCCCCTTCCCCTGCGTGTTCCCTGTTTGTTTTCCTGTGCACTTAGACAGCGTAGGGACCGCCGCCCAGTTGTACCTCGTCGCCTAGGGCGGGTCGTTGCAAGTAGGCAGGGACAGGGCGGTGGGTAGATTAGGGCTCACTTTCCCTTCACCTCCTTCCTGCCATTACATAATTACAAGCCCTTACCTAGTCTACCATTTCTCCTACGCTGACGCTATCATGGACCCCCTTGAGACCCTGACCCAGCAGATGCAGGGCCTCTCCCTACAGGTCCAGGCCCTGGCCCAAAGGGTCAATCAGGGTGACGCTGCTTTAGTAGTACCCCTCACCTCACCTCTAGAACCCGACCTCAAGTTACCTGACCGGTTTTCAGGGGACCGTAAGACGTTTCTCTCCTTCCGGGAGAGTTGCAGACTGTATTTCCGCCTAAAGCCCCACTCCTCAGGTTCCGAGAACCAGCGGGTGGGTATCATCATATCCCGACTCCAGGAAGGGCCCCAAGAGTGGGCCTTCTCCTTGGCTCCTGACGCCCCTGAACTTTCCTCTGTTGATCGTTTTTTCTCTGCCCTCGGACTCATTTACGACGAGACTGACAGGACTGCTTTAGCAGAGAGTCAGCTGGTGACCTTACGTCAGGGTAGGAGACCGGTTGACGAATACTGTTCTGATTTTAGGAAGTGGTGCGTAGCTTCTCAGTGGAACGATCCGGCCCTAAGGTGCCAGTTTAGGTTAGGATTATCTGACGCCCTGAAGGATCTGCTGGTTAGCTACCCCTCGTCTGACTCCCTTGACCAGGTTATGGCCCTAGCAGTACGACTTGACCGACGTCTCAGGGAACGTCAGCTAGAACGCTTCAGTGTGCTCCCCTCTGACTTTTCTGCGATCCCCCCCGAGGTCCCGTCTCCTCGCCCCTCCACGGAGGACTCGGAGGTACCTATGCAACTCGGGGCCTCCATGTCCCCTCGACAACGTAGGGAGTTTCGCAGAATGAATGGTCTCTGCTTCTACTGTGGGGACGACAAGCATCTACTGAACACCTGTCCCAGGCGCAAGAATAAGAAGCCGGAAAACTTAAGTGATCATCGGGGAGGTCACTTGGGCGCACAGGTATTTCCCGTTAATGTGAAACGCAATAAAATTTTGCTTCCCTTTCAGGTCTCGTTTGCTGGCCGGTCTGCCACGGGCAGTGCTTTCGTGGATTCTGGCTCATCTGCTAATATCATGTCTGTGGAATTTGCTATGTCTCTAAAGATGCCTTGTATTGATTTACCTTATCCTATCCCTGTAGTAGGAATCGACTCAACCCCCCTTGGTAATGGTTATTTTACTCAGCATACTCCTGTTTTTGAACTCCTGGTTGGCTCCATGCATTTGGTGCAGTGCTCTGTACTGGTGATGCAGGGATTATCGTCTGATCTGGTTTTAGGTCTTCCCTGGTTGCAGTTGCATAATCCCACGTTTGATTGGAATACTGGGGATCTCACCAAATGGGGTAATGAATGTCTTATGTCATGTCTTTCTGTTAACTCTATTTCTCCCCGGGAGGAGGTAAACACGCTTCCTGAGTTTGTTCAGGACTTCGCCGATGTGTTTTCCAAGGAGGCCTCCGAGGTGTTGCCCCCCCATAGAGATTACGATTGCGCTATCGATTTGGTGCCTGGTGCCAAGCTTCCTAAGGGTAGGATATTTAATCTCTCTTGTCCTGAACGTGAAGCTATGAGGGAGTATATCCAAGAATGCCTGGCCAAGGGTTTCATTCGCCCCTCGACTTCTCCTGTAGGTGCTGGCTTCTTCTTCGTGGGGAAGAAGGATGGTGGTCTTAGGCCGTGCATTGATTATCGTAACCTGAATAAGGTCACCGTAAGGAACCAGTACCCACTTCCTTTGATTCCGGATCTTTTTAATCAGGTTCAGGGAGCCCAATGGTTTTCTAAGTTCGATCTACGGGGGGCATATAACCTTATCCGCATCAAAGAGGGGGATGAGTGGAAAACTGCGTTCAACACACCCGAGGGTCATTTCGAATACCTGGTCATGCCCTTTGGGTTGTGTAATGCCCCTGCTGTCTTCCAGAATTTTATTAATGAAATCCTGAGAGAGTACCTGGGTAATTTTCTTGTTGTGTACCTTGATGACATACTGGTGTTTTCCAAGGACTGGTCCTCCCACGTGGAGCATGTCAGGAAGGTGCTCCAGGTCCTTCGGGAGAATAATCTGTTTGCTAAGACTGAAAAATGTGTCTTTGGGGTACAGGAGATACCATTTTTAGGGCAAATCCTCACTCCTCATGAATTCCGCATGGACCCTGCCAAGGTTCAAGCTGTGGCTGAATGGGTCCAACCTGCCTCCCTTAAGGCGTTACAGTGTTTTTTAGGGTTCGCCAACTATTACAGGAGATTTATTGCCAACTTCTCGGTCGTCGCTAAGCCTCTTACGGACCTTACCCGCAAGGGTGCTGATGTCCTCCATTGGCCCCCTGAGGCCGTTCAGGCCTTTGAGACTCTCAAGAAGTGCTTTATCTCGGCCCCCGTGCTGATTCAGCCCAACCAAGAGGAGCCATTTATTGTGGAGGTTGACGCTTCCGAGGTGGGAGTGGGGGCCGTCTTGTCCCAGGGTACCAGCTCCCTCACCCATCTCCGCCCCTGTGCTTACTTCTCTAGGAAGTTTTCGCCCACGGAGAGTAACTATGATATTGGCAACCGCGAACTTCTAGCCATTAAATGGGCTTTTGAGGAGTGGCGGCACTTCCTGGAGGGGGCCAGACACCAGGTAACGGTCCTTACGGATCACAAGAATCTGGTTTTCCTAGAATCGGCCCGGAGGCTTAATCCTAGACAAGCTCTGTGGGCACTATTCTTTACCAGATTTAATTTCTTGGTTACCTATAGGGCTGGGTCCAAGAATATTAAGGCTGATGCTCTGTCACGTAGTTTCATGGCCAATCCTCCTTCCGAGAAGGATCCTGCTTGTATTTTACCCCCTGGTATAATCGTCTCTGCCACGGATTCTGATTTAGCTTCTGATATCGCGGCTGATCAGGGTGCAGCTCCCGGGAACGTCCCTGGGGACAAACTGTTTGTTCCCCTGCAATACCGGCTGAGGGTACCCAGGGAAAACCATGACTCCGCTCTATCTGGTCATCCTGGCATCTTGGGCACCAAACACCTCATTACCAGAAACTATTGGTGGCCTGGGTTGCCTAAAGATGTTAGGGCTTACGTCGCCGCTTGTGAGGTTTGCGCTAGGTCCAAAACCCCTAGGTCCCGACCTGCGGGCCTACTACGTTCCTTGCCCATTCCCCAGAGACCTTGGACCCATATCAACATGGATTTTATCACCGATTTGCCTCCATCTCAGGGCAAGTCGGTGGTGTGGGTGGTAGTCGACCGCTTCAGCAAGATGTGCCACTTTGTGCCCCTTAAGAAGCTACCTAACGCCAAGACGTTAGCTTCTTTGTTTGTGAAACACATCCTGCGTCTCCATGGGGCCCCAGTCAATATCGTTTCTGACAGAGGGGTACAATTTGTTTCCTTATTTTGGAGAGCTTTTTGTAAAAAGTTGGAGATTGATCTGTCCTTCTCCTCCGCCTTCCATCCTGAAACTAATGGCCAAACGGAAAGGACCAACCAATCCCTGGAACAATATTTAAGGTGTTTCATCTCTGACTGTCAATTCGATTGGGTCTCATTCCTTCCCCTTGCTCAATTTTCCCTGAATAACCGGGTCAGTAACTCGTCAGGGGTCTCCCCGTTTTTCTGTAATTTCGGGTTTAACCCAAGGTTCTCCTCCGTCTCCCCTGGTTGTTCCAATAATCCTGAGGTAGAGGATGTTCATCGGGAACTGTGCACTGTCTTGGCCCAGGTTCAGAAGAACCTAGGGGCGTCCCAGAGCGCACAAAAGATTCAGGCGGATAGTAGACGTTCTGCTAACCCCCGGTTTGTCGTCGGGGATTTGGTCTGGTTGTCGTCCAGGAACTTGCGCCTTAAGGTCCCGTCCAGGAAGTTTGCTCCCCGATTTATTGGACCTTATAAGATCATTGAAGTCCTCAACCCTGTATCCTTCCGTCTGGAGCTCCCCCCATCCTTTCGCATACATGACGTCTTCCATGCCTCCCTCCTTAAACGCTGCTCCCCGTCCTGGTCCCCCTCGAGGATACCTCCTGTTCCCGTTCTCACCCCTGAGGGGGTGGAATTCGAGGTGGCCAAGATTATGGACAGTAGGATGGTCCAGGGCTCCCTCCAGTACCTGGTCCATTGGAGAGGATACGGGCCGGAGGAGAGGACTTGGGTACCTGCCCGGGATGTTCACGCTGGGGTATTGATCAGGAGGTTCCACCTTCTCTTCCCCACTAAACCGGGTCCCCTTAGTAAGGGTCCGGTGGCCCCTCATAAAAGGGGGAGTACTGTTAGGGATCTGCCAGGTACTACATCTAGGTATACTCCTGGGATTAATCAGTCCACACCTGAGGCCAGACCTGTTCGACTGACACCATCTCCCACCAACCAGGGTGGCAGGCTCAGGAGTGGGAGAGCCTATCGCGGCCTGGTCTGTTGGAGTTAGCTCCGCCCCCTGTCCTTTATTACCTGCCCTGTTCTCTCCTTCAGTGCTTGTAATTCTTTTGGATTCCTGGCCCCACTGCTGCTTGCTCCAGCCTGCTTCTGCCGTGCTTCTGCCTTGCTGCAGTTCTGCTTGACCTGCTTTGCTTTGCCCCTGGCTTGCTTCTGTCTCCGTGCCCGCTCGGGTGTACTCACTTCGTCCTGGTCCTGACTGTTCGTTCGCCGCTCCGTTTCCTCGTGGCGTTCCGTGGCTACTGCCCCTTCCCCTGCGTGTTCCCTGTTTGTTTTCCTGTGCACTTAGACAGCGTAGGGACCGCCGCCCAGTTGTACCTCGTCGCCTAGGGCGGGTCGTTGCAAGTAGGCAGGGACAGGGCGGTGGGTAGATTAGGGCTCACTTTCCCTTCACCTCCTTCCTGCCATTACAATTATATAGGTAATATATGTCAGTATTATGTAGGTAATATATAGTAGTATTATGTAGGTAATATATGTCAGTATTATGTAGGTAATATATGGCAGTATTATGTAGGTAATATATGTCAGTATTATGTAGGTAATATATGGCAGTATTATGTAGGTATTATATGGCAGTATTATGTAGGTAATATATGTCAGTATTATGTAAGTAATATATGGCAGTATTATGTAGGTAATATATGGCAGTATTATGTAGGTAATATATGTCAGTATTATGTAGGTAATATATGTCAGTATTATGTAGGTAATATATGGTAGTAGTATGTAGGTAATATATGTCAGTATTATGAAGGCAATATATGGTAGTATTATGTAGGTAATATATAGCAGTATTATATAGGTAATATATGGCAGTATTATGTAGGTAATATATGGCAGTATTATGTAGGTAATATATGACAGTATTATGTAGGTAATATATAGCAGTATTATATAGGTAATATATGGCAGTATTATGTAGGTAATATATGGCAGTATTATGTAGGTAATATATAGTAGTATTATGTATGTAATATATGGCAGTATTATGTAGGTAATATATGTCAGTATTATATAGGTAATATATGGCAGTATTATGTAGGTAATATATGGCAGTATTATGTAGGTAATATATAGCAGTATTATGAAGGTAATATATGGCAGTATTATGTAGGTAATATATGTCAGTATTATGTAGGTAATATATAGTAGTATTATGTAGGTAATATATGTTAGTATTATGTAGGCAATATATGGTAGTATTATGTAGGTAATATATAGCAGTATTATATAGGTAATATATGGCAGTATTATGTAGGTAATATATGGCAGTATTATGTAGGTAATATATGACAGTATTATGTAGGTAATATATGGCAGTATTATGTAGGTAATATATGGCAGTATTATGTAGGTAATATATGGCAGTATTATGTAGGTAATATATAGCAGTATTATGAAGGTAATATATGGCAGTATTATGTAGGTAATATATGGCAGTATTATGTAGGTAATATATGGCAATATTATGTAGGTAATATATGACAGTATTATGAAGGTAATATATGGCAGTATTATATAGGTAATATATGTCAGTATTATGTATGTAATATATGGCAGTGTTATGTAGGTAATATATGGCAGTATTATGTAGGTAATATATGGCAGTATTATGTAGGTAATATATGGCAGTATTATGTAGGTAATATATGGCAGTATTATGTAGGTAATATATGGCAGTATTATGTAGGTAATATATGGCAGTATTATGTAGGTAATATATATGTCAGTATTATGTAGGTAATATATGTCAGTATTATATAGGTAATATATGTCAGTATTGTGTAGGTAATATATGGCAGTATTATGTAGGTAATATATGACAGTATTATATAGGTAATATATGTCAGTATTATGTAGGTAATATATGGCAGTATTATGTAGGTAATATATGGCAGTTTTATGTAGGTAATATATGGCAGTATTATGTAGGTAATATATGGCAGTATTATGTAGGTAATATATAGCAGTATTATGTAGGTAATATATGGCAGTATTATGTAGGTAATATATGGCAGTAATATGTAGGTAATATATGTCAGTCTTATATAGGTAATATATGTCAGTATTATGCAGGTAATATATAGTAGTATTATGTAGGTAATATATAGTAGTATTATGTAGGTAATATATGGCAGTATTATGTAGGTAATATATGGCAGTATTATGTAGGTAATATATGGCAGTATTATGTAGGTAATATATGACAGTATTATATAGGTAATATATGTCAGTATTATGTAGGTAATATATGGCAGTAATATGTAGGTAATATATAGTAGTATTATGTAGGTAATATATGGTAGTATTATGTAGGTAATATATGGCAGTATTATGTAGGTAATATATGTCAGTATTATGTAGGTAATATATGGCAGTATTATGTAGGTAATATATAGCAGTTTTATGTAGGTAATATATGGCAGTATTATGTAGGTAATATATAGCAGTATTATGTAGGTAATATATGTCAGTATTATGTAGGTAATATATGGCAGTATTATGTAGGTAATATATGGCAGTATTATGTAGGTAATATATGGCAGTATTATGTAGGTAATATATGGCAGTATTATGTAGGTAATATATGGCAGTATTATGTAGGTAATATATGGCAGTATTATGTAGGTAATATATATGTCAGTATTATGTAGGTAATATATGTCAGTATTATATAGGTAATATATGTCAGTATTGTGTAGGTAATATATGGCAGTATTATGTAGGTAATATATTACAGTATTATATAGGTAATATATGTCAGTATTATGTAGGTAATATATGGCAGTATTATGTAGGTAATATATGGCAGTATTATGTAGGTAATATATGACAGTATTATGTAGGTAATATATAGCAGTATTATATAGGTAATATATGGCAGTATTATGTAGGTAATATATGTCAGTATTATATAGGTAATATATGTCAGTATTGTGTAGGTAATATATGGCAGTATTATGTAGGTAATATATGACAGTATTATATAGGTAATATATGTCAGTATTATGTAGGTAATATATGGCAGTATTATGTAGGTAATATATGGCAGTGTTATGTAGGTAATATATGGCAGTATTATGTAGGTAATATATGGCAGTAATATGTAGGTAATATATATGTCAGTATTATGTAGGTAATATATGTCAGTATTATATAGGTAATATATGTCAGTATTGTGCAGGTAATATATGGCAGTATTATGTAGGTAATATATAGCAGTATTATGTAGGTAATATATGGCAGTATTATGTAGGTAATATATGGCAGTAATATGTAGGTAATATATGTCAGTCTTATATAGGTAATATATGTCAGTATTATGCAGGTAATATATAGTAGTATTATGTAGGTAATATATAGTAGTATTATGTAGGTAATATATGGCAGTATTATGTAGGTAATATATGGCAGTATTATGTAGGTAATATATGGCAGTATTATGTAGGTAATATATGACAGTATTATATAGGTAATATATGTCAGTATTATGTAGGTAATATATGGCAGTATTATGTAGGTAATATATAGCAGTATTATGTAGGTAATATATGGTAGTATTATGTAGGTAATATATGACAGTATTATGTAGGTAATATATAGCAGTATTATGTAGGTAATATATGGCAGTATTATGTAGGTAATATATGGCAGTATTATGTAGGTAATATATGTCAGTATTATGTAGGTAATATATGGCAGTATTATGTAGGTAATATATGGCAGTATTATGTAGGTAATATATGACAGTATTATGTAGGTAATATATGGCAGTATTATGTAGGTAATATATAGCAGTATTATGTAGGTAATATATGGCAGTATTATATAGGTAATATATGTCAGTATTATGTATGTAATATATGGCAGTGTTATGTAGGTAATATATGGCAGTATTATGTAGGTAATATATGGCAGTATTATGTAGGTAATATATGGCAGTATTATGTAGGTAATATATGGCAGTATTATGTAGGTAATATATGGCAATATTATGTAGGTAATATATGGCAGTATTATGTAGGTAATATATGGCAGTATTATGTAGGTAATATATGGCAGTATTATGTAGGTAATATATGGCAGTATTATGTAGGTAATATATGTCAGTATTATGTAGGTAATATATAGCTGTATTATGTAGGTAATATATAGCAGTATTATGTAGGTTATATATGGCAGTATTATGTAGGTAATATATAGTAGTATTATGTAGGTAATATATGGTAGTATTATGTAGGTAATATATGGCAGTATTATGTAGGTAATATATAGTAGTATTATGTAGGTAATATATAGCTGTATTATGTAGGTAATATATAGCAGTATTATGTAGGTAATATATGGCAGTATTATGTAGGTAATATATAGTAGTATTATGTAGGTAATATATGGTAGTATTATGTAGGTAATATATGGCAGTATTATGTAGGTAATATATAGTAGTATTATGTAGGTAATATATGTCAGTATTATGTAGGTAATATATAGTAGTATTATATAGGTAATATATGTCAGTATTATGTAGGTAATATATGTCAGTATTATGTAGGTAATATATGGCAGTATTATGTAAGTAATATATAGTAGTATTATGTAGGTAATATATGACAGTATTATGTAGGTAATATATAGTAGTATTATGTAGGTAATATATAGCAGTATTATGTAGGTAATATATGTCAGTATTATGTAGGTAATATATGGCAGTATTATGTAGGTAATATATGGCAGTATTATGTAGGTAATATATGGCAGTATTATGTAGGTAATATATGGCAGTATTATTTAGGTAATATATGTCAGTATTATATAGGTAATATATGTCAGTATTGTGTAGGTAATATATGTCAGTATTATGTAGGTAATATATGACAGTATTATATAGGTAATATATGTCAGTATTATGTAGGTAATATATAGCAGTATTATGTAGGTAATATATGGCAGTGTTATGTAGGTAATATATGACAGTATTATGTAGGTAATATATGGCAGTATTATGTAGGTAATATATGGCAGTAATATGTAGGTAATATATATGTCAGTATTATGTAGGTAATATATAGTAGTATTATGTAGGTAATATATGGCAGTATTATGTAGGTAATATATGACAGTATTATGTAGGTAATATATGGCAGTATTATGTAGGTAATATATAGCAGTATTATGTAGGTAATATATAGCAGTATTATGTAGGTAATATATAGTAGTATTATGTAGGTAATATATAGCAGTATTATATAGGTAATATATGTCAGTATTATGTAGGTAATATATGTCAGTATTGTGTAGGTAATATATGACAGTATTATATAGGTAATATATGTCAGTATTATGTAGGTAATATATAGCAGTTTTATGTAGGTAATATATGGCAGTATTATGTAGGTAATATATAGCAGTATTATGTAGGTAATATATGTCAGTATTATGTAGGTAATATATGGCAGTATTATGTAGGTAATATATGGCAGTATTATGTAGGTAATATATGGCAGTAGTATGTAGGTAATATATGGCAGTATTATGTAGGTAATATATGGCAGTATTATGTAGGTAATATATGGCAGTATTATGTAGGTAATATATATGTCAGTATTATGTAGGTAATATATGTCAGTATTATATAGGTAATATATGTCAGTATTGTGTAGGTAATATATGGCAGTATTATGTAGGTAATATATGACAGTATTATATAGGTAATATATGTCAGTATTATGTAGGTAATATATGGCAGTATTATGTAGGTAATATATGGCAGTGTTATGTAGGTAATATATGGCAGTATTATGTAGGTAATATATGGCAGTATTATGTAGGTAATATATGGTAGTATTATGTAGGTAATATATGACAGTATTATGTAGGTAATATATGGCAGTATTATGTAGGTAATATATATGTCAGTATTATGTAGGTAATATATGTCAGTATTATATAGGTAATATATGTCAGTATTATGTAGGTAATATATAGTAGTATTATGTAGGTAATATATGGCAGTATTATGTAGGTAATATATGGCAGTATTATGTAGGTAATATATGACAGTATTATGTAGGTAATATATGACAGTATTATGTAGGTAATATATGTCAGTATTGTGTAGGTAATATATGGCAGTATTATGTAGGTAATATATGTCAGTATTATATAGGTAATATATGTCAGTATTGTGTAGGTAATATATGGCAGTATTATGTAGGTAATATATAGCAGTATTATGTAGGTAATATATGTCAGTATTATGTAGGTAATATATGGCAGTAATATGTAGGTAATATATGTCAGTATTATATAGGTAATATATGTCAGTATTATGCAGGTAATATATAGTAGTATTATGTAGGTAATATATAGTAGTATTATGTAGGTAATATATGGCAGTATTATGTAGGTAATATATGACAGTATTATATAGGTTATATATGTCAGTATTATGTAGGTAATATATGGCAGTATTATGTAGGTAATATATGGCAGTGTTATGTAGGTAATATATGACAGTATTATGTAGGTAATATATGGCAGTATTATGTAGGTAATATATAGCAGTATTATGTAGGTAATATATGGCAGTATTATGTAGGTAATATATAGTAGTATTATGTAGGTAATATATGGCAGTATTATGTAGGTAATATATGGCAGTATTATGTAGGTAATATATGACAGTATTATGTAGGTAATATATGACAGTATTATGTAGGTAATATATGGCAGTATTATGTAGGTAATATATAGCAGTATTATGTAGGTAATATATGGCAGTATTATATAGGTAATATATGTCAGTATTATGTATGTAATATATGGCAGTGTTATGTAGGTAATATATGGCAGTATTATGTAGGTAATATATGGCAGTATTATGTAGGTAATATATGGCAGTATTATGTAGGTAATATATGGCAGTATTATGTAGGTAATATATGGCAATATTATGTAGGTAATATATGGCAGTATTATGTAGGTAATATATGGCAGTATTATGTAGGTAATATATGGCAGTATTATGTAGGTAATATATGGCAGTATTATGTAGGTAATATATGGCAGTATTATGTAGGTAATATATAGCTGTATTATGTAGGTAATATATAGCAGTATTATGTAGGTAATATATGGCAGTATTATGTAGGTAATATATAGTAGTATTATGTAGGTAATATATGGTAGTATTATGTAGGTAATATATGGCAGTATTA